>NC_135718.1:122877863-123052731 GCF_964656455.1 Halichoerus grypus
AACAACAACAGAAAGTCCAAACCTGTTAATGAAGAAGCAGGACCTATTCTGGGAAGTAATGTGGTCAGTTAGCTGCAGTGTGAAGTGCCAGGTATATATGCCCTGGGGTTTCCTAATGCTTGAAAACTATCAATTACCACTCACGCTGAAGAGGGATAAAATTAAGCTAACAAGATACATTCCATTCCCGTAACTTATATATACAAAAATGAAGAACTTACGGTTACAAAATTCTGCCACCTCTGACCATTTATTGTTGAGACAGACCACTGAGTCGGCCCTGCCAGGAACCTTTACAAAGCCTTCATTACATTTGTATGTTACTGTGGTTCCTTCTTGAAAACTCAAGAGATCTCCCAAAGTTGGTTGGGCATTAGGTACCTCTGGGGGAATGTTGCAGTCACCTAGGGAGGAAAAAAGAAAAAAAGAAAAGAAAAAACAGAACTGAAGGAAATAACACTTTTCAGTTCATAGCAACATTCCTTTTGCAAGAGGAGTAAGGGAAGCAGCCAAGGCTTTTGATGCACAGGTAAGGTTTCCATACGGTGCTGAACCGACATACCAAGAATTTGCTAGGCTGCCTGTCTTGTCAATTAATTCAGTCTTAAAATAAGGACAGAATCAATCCCTCCCTTTCATTATTTAAAAAAAAAAAAAGTGGTTTAGAATTGATCTCCACATTGATACTGTTACTAAGCACACAATAAACACAGACGCCCCCGTGGAACGTTCCACCTGGAAGACATGATATGCTAACGGATAGCGTCCCGTGCAGCACGTTTAAGAGGTGACAGTGGTCAACTCTGGCCTCCCACCCTTAAAGAGATGTTGGGGGATTCAGAATTCACTCTTTGAGCCCTGCCCTTCGGCTTCCCCAGGTTTGGCTGCTCCGCAAACTCAGCCCGCGCTTCCTCAACGGTCCCCGCCTCACTCCTGAAGCCCTGCTAGCTGGCGTCCAGCACAGCAAGACCCCACACTGCAGGACAGCCCGGAGATCCTCTCCCTGTCCCCAAGGGATCGTGCCAGTAGGAGCTCCGAGCCTTAAGGGTAGAGGATTACGGGAACGATTTACCCATGCCCACATTCTTCACCTCCCCCGGTCCCCAGACTTCCCGGTAGTCGCGGAGACGGATCCAGCCCCTCCCACCCAGCCTAAGGGTTCCCCCGGCGGGGCCGGGCCCCCAGCCCCCGCTCACCCTGAGCCGCAGGTGGACCCAGCGATAGCAGCAGCAGGAGCAGTGGCCCGCCGAGGAGGCACATGGCGCCCAGGGCCCGGGATCCGGAGTAAGTGGAAGCGGGCTCCAGCAAGGAGCTGTAAGAAGCAGCAGCGCCTGGCTGTGGCCCCAGGCGAGTTAAATGAGCGCCTGGGCGGGGTTGGGGCTCTGAATCACAAAGGGTGGGGCGAAGAGACGGGCGGAGGAGAGTTTAGCTCGCACCAGGTGCCGGGCAGGGCGAGGGCGGGGGACTCTCGCGGCTCGCTCCCCTAGAGACCCTAGCCTGGGGAAGGGGGATAATGGGCCGGGAGAGGGGCTCTCTGGCCGGTCGCCTGGATTCTCTTTTGCTCTTTGCTGGGGTGGGGCCTGCGCTGAGCTCCCATCTGGAAATGTAAATATCTGCTTTCCAAGTAAACAAAACACTTGGGGGGTCCGGGGGGCGGGGGCGGAGGAGAGGGGCGTGGCTCAAGCGGCCAGGGCTTCGCTCCCTGGAAATCTGAATTAGGTTAAGAGAAAATTTAGCGCTCTTGAGTGCTGCCAAGCTGAGCAGAAGGTGCGGTGGATTCCCAGGTAGCCCCTGGAAACTGAGAAAGAGTGCCCACCCAGGGACCTGGTGCCTTCAACTGGAGGTCTGTCAAATGCCAACAAGGAATGGGAAAAAACAGTGTGTGGTCTGCTAGCACACTCCGTAATCTGAAAACAGCAAGTGGGAAATGGCCCAAGAAAACAGGTCAAGCAACACAGCAAGGAGTGACCATTGTTCATACTATGTTTGGGTGGGAATCACTTTCCTCGCCAGGGTTCTCCTTATTTACCAAGGACAGCTCATGAATTCCACTTTGGGACTATTCTAGTCCGACTGCTGGGAGAAATGCACCATCCCGTGGAGTGTGCGTGTGTGATGCGAGCGGAGAAAAATGCCCAAACAAAAACCAAGCGCCAGAAAACGAAATGATAGGGTGGTGGTTTTAAGACGAAGGTTTGTTAGAAGACCTTAAGTATATTCCAGTGGTTTGCAAGACTAGCCACACATTAGAGTGACGTGGGGAGCTTAAAAAAAAAAAAAAAAAATCCAGATGCTCAAGCTACACCTCAGACTACTTAGATTAGAATCTCTGGGGATGGGAAGGAAGGGGGCAGCAGGATTACTTAAAGCATTCCAGGTGATTACACTGGGCAGCACAAATCTATATGGGGCTGGTCAGAGTAAAGGTCTCTCCTTCCCCCCAGTCCAGCACTGTCCCTGTCAAAAACACAAAAGGACATCATCTTTATGGAGAATAACCCCAAGAACATTTCCCTTTAGTAATTCACATCAGTCTGGTTAGCAGAGTTCATCCTAGGTTTCCTATCCCCTCGAATACCTTCCCTGGTTAAATGAAATCCTCGACTTGGAAATACGCCGTGGTCCATGGATCAGATGTGGAGGTATTTGTGGCTCCAGTAATGATATTCTTTCCTAAATGTTTTTGATCACTCTTTTCCGGTTAGTAAGAGCTTTATAAGAAGGAAGACAACAATTTTCTCTGTTTCTCTGGCTCATGCTTACTGTAGTGAACTGAATAAACCCTGTGTTACCCCATGCTGGAGCCCATTGTATAGGGATTCCAAGAAAGGAGCTCCTATAGGTTTTCATGGAAACCTATCAGTATTAAAACATTCTCGAGTTTAGAAGTTGAGTAGAGGGACTTTTAAAATTATCTAGCATTGGGGCGCCTGGGTGACTCAGTCAGTTAAGCATCTGCCTTCGGCTCAGGTCATGATCTCAGGGTCCTAGGATCGAGCCTCACATCGGGCTCCCTGCTCAGCGGGGAGTCTGCTTCTCCCTCTCCCTCTTCCTCTTGTGCTCTCTCTCTCTAATAAATAAATAAAATCTTTTAAAAAAATAAAGTTATCTAGCATGATCCTCCTATTTGATATTAAAACATCTTGCTTTTACTTCTGTATGTGATATAAAAACACAAAATATATCAGGGCCCAGCAGTGTTTTAGAATTGATACTAGATCTTTGTTTATTCTCCCATGACTTTATCCACCATTCCTTTCTGTCCCACCATTATACAGGAAGGCAGTCTTTATTCCTGCTTGAGCTCATAGAACTGGTGTGAAAGGCAAGGTGGCATTATGGAAAAGAGCTGAAGGTCAAGGCCAGTTATGGAGCTGTTGAAGACTTAACTTCAAGCAAGGCCCGTTAGAGCTCTCTAAGTGTTTATTAAGTGAATGTAATACCTTCTTATCTAGGAAAACAATGAGCTCTGGATAGTGTTTTTTTAAAAAAAAGATCTCTAACACCCAGTTTAGCTACACTAAGTGCTGTACACATTCACCTTCTAAAATATTTTGTTCTTGATAATACTTTTTTTTTAAAAAAGGAACTTCTCCGTGAATAACTGGGTGGGACTCTTTAGTAATACTATGACTACTCCCCAAAATTTCAACATTCTGAGAGTAAAGGGAAAGAAAGAAATCCACTATCCATTTCTCAATTTAGAAAAAAAGATCTGTGACAAAATTCTATGCATTAAGAAAAATGAAATATGCAAGTTTGGAACTTACTGAGAATTATTTTAAATAATGGCTTCAATGTGTTGTGTTCCAGTCACTTCATACACATGACACCATTTCACCAACACCACTTCACCAAGTGGAGATAATTGCCCACATTTTACAGATGAGGAAAAAAGCTGAAAAGCTAGGTAATTTTCCAAAACCCATGCAGCTAATAAGTGACCAGGCCTGAATCTACACCAAGTTTGTCTGATTTCAAAATCTGTACTTCTCCAACTCTACATCACTACATTCTTTTTATTGGACCCAGTTGGCGAAGGTTTCTTCTGTGTAGAGGACAGTGAATTCGGTATTTTGGGAGGTGCTTTGGGAACCCAGCTGCTTCCGGTATCAGCAGTTGACCCAAGTCTTCATACTTGACCTTCTCAAAAACTAGCTGTGTGTTCTCATCGAGTCACTCTACCCCTTAAGGCCTCATCCCTACACTGACTAAGCAAGAGTATGGGGCTGAAATAGTCTCTATAGAGCTTTCCAATTCCAAAACAATAAGTTAATGTAATTATGTCAAAAATATTTTTAAAAAACAGCAAATAAGTGTATGACTTTGGCAGAGGTTAAGGATCATGGCTCTCACTCTGTCCCAGGAACCATATAATGACTGAATCAAAGACTTTTAATAAACCGGGGAGCACATTG
Source organism: Halichoerus grypus (assembly GCF_964656455.1). Taxonomy (NCBI): domain Eukaryota; kingdom Metazoa; phylum Chordata; class Mammalia; order Carnivora; family Phocidae; genus Halichoerus; species Halichoerus grypus. The sequence continues at coordinate 122,882,282 of NC_135718.1, forward strand.
TATTCAGAGGCACATTAAGAATGTGCCAATACTTGTGTCCAAGAATCTATAATCTACTAGGGAGGTTTTATGTGATTAATGTTAAGAGAATGCCACAGCCAATGTAGCGCGGGGGGTCAAAAAGAGAGAAAAGACTATGGCCATTGGGGTGGAGGAGGATAATGCCCTGGTGATTCAGCTAAATGTGACGAATGAACATCAGTGCAATAGGGAAAAAATATGAAAGGTGATAAGAATGGTATGAGCACGTGTTTGCAGTCAGGAAAATGTTAGTTGATTCCAAGAATATTTAGAGGCTTAAGGGAGAATGTGGCGGAGCGAACTAGAGCAATGGAAGAAGGGGTTGAAGAGGCTGAGAGATAGGTTGCGAAGAGGTGTGAGAGCTTTAAACACGAGTCTTCTTTCTTTTCTGTGACTTGGAAGCACTGAGGGACTGTTGAAGATCTTAAGCAGGGACGTCCAAGGTTGGCTTGGAAGTTGTGTGCAAGATGCTGCCGTGGGAGCAACTCTGTCAGGAAAGACCCAATTTCCCTAACTGTGCAATAGTTCAGGCTGTTAAGTTTGGAGAATGGAAATGTCTTTAATTTTAGTTTTCAGATGAATAAATCTATAATAAAGAAACAGTCTTGTTACCCTACAAAACCCCTGACACAATTACTATAACCACATAAGTGTTCCTGTCTGTTCTGATGGAAGAAGTTTTGAAGGAAGAACCCACAGAATTTGCTGAGTGATTAGATAAGGAATAAGGGGGGAAAAAAGTGTTAAGGATGACTCAGAGGTTTGGTGTCTGTGAGACCAGGGGCCCTATTTAGAAGAACTATCCATTCCAGAGACAAGAGGGAGTTTAGGGAAGAAATCACAAATTTAGTTGCACATTGGCTGAATGTAAACTGCCAGGGATCTGTGTGCACATGTAGAGTGTGAGATGAGCATACCGGAGACTGAGTCGGAGCCTGCATGAGACAGGGCTGCAGGCAAGGTGACCAAGGGAGAGAGTGTAAACTGAAACTCAAACAGGCAACCCCCCACATTCGAGTATAGACACTAAAGCGGAAGGAGAGGGGAATGGAAAAAGAGGAGGATGGTGCAATTTCCTGAAAGCCCAGGGATACCAAACTGTGAGCCAAATACTATCATTCTAGTTGTAGGTGAGGCAACCTGGTGTTTAGGAAAGTTAAGTAACTAGCCCCAAACCACAGGGCTTGTGGGGATGGAGCTGGGCTTAGGATCCTTAGACCCTCTGTTATACTGCTCAGGCATTGCCTCTTCCAGGAAGGTTCCCCTGCTTACACTGTCAGACCCAGTCCCCTCCTCTACACTACCCAAAGTCCTCCATGTGTCTGTCAGTCTTCCAGTCTAAGAGATCCGTCTATTTCATATTCACATTCAGAACTCAGCCTAGAATGATTTCCAATTAATCTTAACATGGCCGAGGAAAAACAAAAAACTTTTTATTGAGGTATTTTGCCATGCAGCTGCAAATGAGAGCAGTTGTAATGTGCACAATAACCCCATTCTGTGGGTTTCCTCTTTGTTTCGTTGACTATTTCCTTTGCTGTGCAGAAGCTTTTTATATTGATAAAGTCCCAATAGTTCATTTTCACTTGGGAGAAGATATTTGCAAATGACACTACAGACAAAGGGCTAACATCCAAGATCTATAAAGAACTTCTCAAACTCAACACCCAAAAAACAAATATTCAAGTCAAAAAACGGGCAGAAGACATGAACAGACACTTCTCCAAAGAAGACAGACAAATGGCCAACAGACACATGAAAAAGTGTTCATCATCATTAGCCATCATGGAAATTCGAATCAAAACCACGTTGAGATACCACCTTACACCAGTTAGAATGGCAAAAATTGACAAGGCAAGAAACAACAAATGTTGGAGAGGTTGTGAAGAAAGGGGAACCCTCTTACACTGTTGGTGGGAATGCAAGTTGGTACAGCCACTTTGGAAAACAGTGTGGAGGTTCCTTAAAAAATTAAAAATAGAGCTACCCTATGACCCAGCAATTGCACTACTGGGTATTTACCCCAAAGACACAGATGTAGTGAAAAGAAGGGCCATATGCACCCAATGGTTCATAGCAGCAATGTCCACAATAGCCAAACTGGAAAGAGCTGAGATGACATTCAATAGACGAATGGATAAGGAAGATGTGGTCCATATATACAATGGAATATTACTCAGCATCAGAAAGGATGAATACCCAACTTTTGCATCAACATGGAAGGGACTGGAGGAGATTATGCTAAGTGAAATAAGCAGAGAAAGCCAATTATCCTATGGTTTCACTTATTTGTGGAACATAAGGAATAGCATGGAGGACATTAGGAGAAGGAAGGGAAAAATGAAGGGGACGGAAATCGGTGGGGGAGACGAACCATGAGAGACTATGGACTCCGAGAAACAAACTGAGGGTTTCAGAGGGGAGGGGGTAGGGGATGGGTTAGCCTGGTGATGGGTATTAAGGAGGGCATGTATTGCATGGAGCACTGGATGTTATATGCAAACAATGAATCGTGGAACACTACATCAAAAACTAATGATGTACTGTATGGTGACTAACATGACATAACATAAGAAAAAGAAGTGGCATATTTTTTAAAAACTAAGTAGCAGACCCCTATTTCTCGCGAGGGAAGTTCATCCTCCAGGACTTCACTAATTGGATTATCGCCCACTATGGCAGATACTGTGTGTGTTTTTTCTCACTAGGTAAACGTTTAGCAGTCCCCAGTAAAGTGGCCTAATACGTGGCATTTTCACCTGCCCTGCCTCTGGCTTCCCCATGTGTGAGGAAAGTCTCAATGACCAACGGAAGTGTAATGGCTGACTCACATAAGGAAATGTTTCTTTGCCAAGCCCTAATTTTCTGAGATCACAGCGAATTTTTGCCAAGTGGAGGAAATGGTGGCAGGAGCCAGAAAAATTATGTGGGGGGTGTGTGTGTGTGTGTATTAGTGTGTGTGTGTGTATATGTGTATTAGTGTGTGTGTACTGTATGTATATTAGTGTGTGTACTATCTGTATGTGTATTAGTGTGTGCGTGGGGTACGTATGTCTGTAAATGAGTGTGTGGAGTGTGTGTGTATGTGTATTAGTGTGTGTGTGTACTGTATGTAAGTGTATTTGTGTGTGCGTGGGGTACGTATGTGTGTAAATGAGTGTGTGGAGTGTGTGTGTATGTGTATTAGTGTGTGTGTGTACTGTATGTATGTGTATTTGTGTGTGCGTGGGGTACGTATGTGTGTAAATGAGTGTGTGTACTGTATGTATGTGTATTAGTGTGTGTGTGTGCTGTATGTATGTGTATTTGTGTGTGCGTGGGGCACGTATGTGTGTAAATGAGTGTGTGTACTGTATGTATGTGTATTAGTGTGTGTGTACTGTCTGTGTATTAGTGTGTGCGTGGGGTACGTATGTCTGTAAATGAGTGTGTGGAGTGTGTGTGTATGTGTATTAGTGTGTGTGTGTGTACTGTATGTAAGTGTATTTGTGTGTGCATGGGGTATGTATGTCTGTAAATGAGTATGTGGAGTGTATGTGTATGTGTATTAGTTGTGTGTACTGTATGTATGTGTATTTGTGTATGCGTGGGGTACATATGTGTGTAAATGAGTGTGTGGAGTGTGTGTGTATGTGTATTAGTGTGTGTGTGTGCTGTATGTAAGTGTATTTGTGTGTGCGTGGGGTACGTATGTGTGTAAATGAGTGTGTGGAGTGTGTATGTGTATTAGTGTGTGTGTGTACTGTATGTATGTGTATTTGTGTGTGCGTGGGGTACATATGTGTGTAAATGAGTGTGTAGAGTATATGTGTATTAGTGTGTGTGTACTGTATGTATGTGTATTAGTGTGTGTGTACTGTATGTATGTGTATTTGTGTGTGCGTGGGGTACGTATGTCTGTAAATGAGTGTGTGGAGTGTGTGTGTATGTGTATTAGTGTGTGTGTGTACTGTATGTGTATTTGTGTGTGCGTGGGGTACATATGTGTGTAAATGAGTGTGTAGAGTGTGTGTATGTGTATTAGTGTGTGTGTACTGTATGTAAGTGTATTTGTGTGTGCGTGGGGTACGTATGTCTGTAAATGAGTGTGTGGAGTGTGTGTGTATGTGTATTAGTGTGTGTGTACTGTATGTATGTGTATTTGTGTGTGCGTGGGGTACGTATGTGTGTAAGTGAGTGTGTGGAGTGTGTGTGTATGTGTATTAGTGTGTGTGTGTACTGTATGTATGTGTATTTGTGTGTGCATGGGGTATGTATGTGTGTAAATGAGTGTGTGTACTGTATGTATGTGTATTAGTGTGTGTGTACTGTATGTATGTGTATTTGTGCGTGGGGTACGTATGTGTGTAAATGAGTGTGTGGAGTGTGTGTGTGTATTAGTGTGTGTGAGTACTGTATGTATGTGTATTTGTGTGTGTGTCATGTATGTATGTGAGTGTGTGGAGTGTGTGTGTATGTGATGGGTGACAACATAGCACAGGGACAGAGTGGGTGGGTTTGGGAGTCAAACTGACTTAATTTGACATTAGTCAGTTATTGCTCCCTTACTTTCTGTGTGGCCTGGTTTTCAAACCACTCTGTACCACACATTCCTCATTCATAAAACAGGTGTGATAGTATTACGTACCTCCTAGAGTTTCTGTGAAGGATAAATTAGATAACATATGTAAGCATTTGGTACATGGCTTGGCCATGTACCAAATATTTGCACCATAAATATTAGCAATAACTGATAGCAATGACTGACATGAATGAACACTTCATATACCAGAACCTGCCCACTTGTCATGTAATCTATACAAAGGGACATGTCATGACACAGAATCTGAAAAATCTGTAAGAGAAGTAGAAAATTTCCAGAGGAGATGCTGATAGTGTTGAGATCATTCAGTTATTCTCCTTATTCTTTCCCCACCCAATGGAATATGTTCTTTGGCAAAGATTAGGTCATTTGCAAAGTCCAGATTTGTTTAAACATTGTCCTCTTTCCTTTCCTCCATTGCAGTCAGTCTGCATTTTGTTTACCTTGATTTATGATCTTTCAAATTAAGAAGCAGAATCACACTCGTGAGAATCGCACAAGGATGAGGAGAGAAGAAAGAAATTTGCATTTAAGGATCATGTACTATGTGCTCTTAGTTTGAGACCTAACCTTCCTGCTTACCCATTACATCAATGCTGTGAGTAAACTATTACAACATCCACTTTGACTTGAAGAAACAGAGGATCAGAGGGGAAATGACTGGACCAAAGGCTGTAGATAGCAAAGCCAAGATTTGAACCCAGGTCTAAGTAGCTCAAAATTATGCTCCTTCCACTACGTGTGTCCCCTTATAGTTGTTGGTGCATAATTAAGGCTAAATGTTTCCTTGATATGTCTCAGGAGTATTTATTAGTGGGTAAATATTTTCCTACCGCTTTTCTTTCAGTTGTCAAATAAAAGTCATTTACCCAAATGATGAGCACTTCCCAGGATAAATTGCACTTTCTTATACAAAGCCAAATAGGACTAAAGAAGACAGTTCACTTCAAGCAAACAATAATTGCAATTAGTCTTGAAAATGTTACTCTTTTCCTCAAGAGGAGGAAAAGACCACCTCCACCTCTGAGACTTCTGTGATACCCTTTCTTTCTCCCTCCTGTACATCAATCCTCAAGTTTCAGAGCACTTGGACTCTCCTTGCTGGTACTTTCTTTGTTTATTCTGCCACGTATAGGCTAATTGAGGTTCAAGTCTAAATCTCAGGGAGATTTGAACTTATTGAGGGCAGTATAATGTCTAATTTATCTTTATATCTTTTACTCTCTAGTGTAATACCATGCACAATGTAGGCTCTGAATAAATGTTTGTTAAATTATAGTTACTAGTCTGTCTTCTTTATGACCCTGGGACTTACGTGTTCATTCAATAAATCCTGCAGATATATTAGCATTAGCCCTGAAGACATTATTTCAACCTCTGGCCATTTTTCTTTCTTACTTCATAGTTAGGTAAACCTCCCCTGACCTCTATACCAGATCAGAATTTTAATAGGTAGAAAAGAGAAGAAAGGATTTCCCAGGAGAAAAGAGCCTAAATAAGATGATTTTGAGTTTATATAGGAAATCTAAGGAAGTGAGCTCATTTTCGTATTCATCACCTGTCTCTCTAATTCAAGCCTGCTTTACCTCCAAGAGTGGTACCATTATCCACCCACACCTCGGTGCCTCCACATCTGTTGCTTGAAGACATTTTACAAAAGAACATATTAGAGTGACCCAAATAAACACAGGGGAAGAAAAAAAGCTCAACCTGGTTACTCATCAGGAAAATGCAAATGAAAAGCACCGTGAGTTACTACTAAACACCCACTAGAATCACTAACATTTTATTTTATTTTTTTTTTTTTTTTTAAGATTTTATTTATTTATTTGAGAGAGAGAGAGAATGAGAGACAGAGAGCATGAGAGGGAGGAGGGTCAGAGGGAGAAGCAGACTCCCTGCCGAGCAGGGAGCCTGATGCGGGGCTCGATCCTGGGACTCCAGGATCATGACCTGAGCCGAAGGCAGTCGCTTAACCAACTGAGCCACCCAGGCGCCCGAATCACTAACATTTTAAAGAGACTGCAAAAATCTAGGTGTTGGTAAGGATACAGGACAAGTGAAATGACTCTCATTCCTTGCTGATGAGAATATAAGATGATACAACCATTTTTGGAAAACACTTTGGTGACTTCTTATAAAATTAAACAGATACCTTATCACCCAGCAATTCCATTTCTGAGTGTTGAGCCAGGGGAGTAAGAACATGTCTACAAAAGACTTGCACATCAATGTTTATAGCAGCTTTGTTCAGAATAGCCACAAGTGAAAACAATTCACATGTCCATCAACAGCTGAAACGATAAACCAGTTGTTGTACTTCCATACATTGGAACTTCCGTACAACCATTCAGCATTAAAAAGAAACAAATTAGTGATATACAAAATATGGACAGATCTCAAAAACATCCTGAGCAAGAGATGCTAGATCCATGAGAATATATACTATATGATTCCATTTATGTGATTTTCTAGAACATACAAAACTAATTTACAGTGGCAGAAATCAAATTAGTGAATGTTTAGAGTAGGGAGTGCAAAAGGGTAGGAAGACTGACTACAAAAGGGCAAGAGGGAACTTTGGGGGGCAACAAAAATATTCTTTCTATATATTGATTGAGGTTAGGTTACATTACATATCTATACATTTATCAAACTGAATAAACGTCCATCCATAGATGAATGGATAAAGAAGATGTGGTACCTATATACAATGGAATATTATGCAGCCATCAAAAGGAATGAGAGCTTGCCATTTGCAACGACGTGGGTAGAACTGGAGGGTATTATGTTAAGTGAAATAAGTCAGACTGAGAAATACAAATACCACATGATTTCACTTATATGTGGAATCTAAAAAAATGAGTAAACAGTCTGCTCTTACCACACCATATGAGTGGTAATGTTTTCAGAGCTAGTGAGGAGAGTTTCTGGCTCTTTTGCAAATGACCTCTCCCTTGCTCAGTGAATCCCCACTAAATCTTGTGCCAGGGTAATGCAGAGGGCAGAAGTGATGACAGCAACAATTAAGATAATGTGAGAAACTTTATGGCTTCTGGGGAGTTTTTCATTGACATCCCAGTTAATCTGCAGATCCAGTCTATGAGGTAGATCTTCGGACCATCTCCCAAGTGAATTTCAAGCATTACCTAACTAGTCCAAAGTCATACATCTGGTAATGATCAGGGCAAAACTTGAACCCAAATCATCCGACCTCAGATTTGGTGTTTTGTGCATCAGGCCACTCATACTTCATAACACACTGCAAAGTGAAAAGCTGACCCCTGTAGGCACCAGTGCTCACTTGGCAACAGAATTTTCACTACCGGTGCCAGGGGTACTAACTGGCTCAGATATCTCTTCTTAATAATGTCTACTGTTTCTATTAATTCAGAATTTTAAAACAACAATATGATGAACTAAGAATAATTGCACCTATACTTCAGAATGTTCTATGTCCACACTCCTAGTTAACTTAAATGTAGATACACATAAATAAATTTAAATGCAACATAAAAACACACAAATATAGGTATTGCTATAGTGTGCTTTTGATGTTAATTATCAACCCTAATTTACTTCCTTAGATGTTTTCTATGCTCTGTTTAATTTCCCGAGCGTTATTATCAGTCGTTCTTCAGGGGTAGCAGTGTGGTTAAAAAAACGGTCATTTTGTTGCCTCACTAAGGTTTTGCTGTTTAACTGTTTCATCCCCGCATAAGTAGAAGTTATGTTTAAACTGGTCATTTATTTCATTGTCCATTGTTTTTCTCAAAGATTTTTATCTAGGAAACTAGCCTAAGGAGGTAATTCACGATACAGAAAAAAGATCTTAAGCAGAAATTACACTATGTAAAAAGAAAATTTAGAACATACTTAAATACCATTATATTTGGGGGGCACCTGGGTAGCTCAGATGGTTAAGCCTCCGACTCTTGATTTTTGGCTCAGGTCATGATTTCTGGGTCCTGGGATCAAGCCCCAAGTCGGGTCCCCACTCAGCACGGAATCTGCTTGACTTTTTCTCCCTCTGCCCCTCCCAGCCCCCGTCATAAATAAATAAATCTTTTAAAAAAAATACCATTATATTTGGTTAAATACTTTTAGGACATATGCTCACATTATTGAATGTTAATTATTTAGAGTTATGTATACAAATAAATTTGTAACAGATTATGAAATGTTTTCTTTTTCTTCTGTTTTTTTTTTCTATTTCTGTATTGAGCATCTATTACTATTCGTTCTAGAAATCTTTATTTCATTTTAAAAAGAAATCCTGTCAGCTGATTCAAGATCATAATTGCGAAGTATTTGATTATTCTAGGGTGTAAGTTGTTTGAATCTAGTAATGTGAACTGATTTTTTAAAAAGCAGATACTCTACTTGAACTTCTTACAACTTAGCTGCATTTTAATAATATCTGTTCCATACTTTCTAGTTTGAAAATCTTACTCCTTGGTATCCTAGAGTTTGAGAATTACTCTGATTTGATTTTTCCATTTAATACCCTTGCCTCCTACGGGGTAGTCACCTGGATGCTCTGTGTTTGAGAAGGGTCCTTGGGGTCCAACTGCTTTACATAGCTTTTCAACCTGTTCTCCCATTTTCAGTCCAAACCCTCATTCTCCATCTTCAGAGGTTCTTGGTGCCTCCACCTTCTCAGCGTTTTGAGGTTCTTCAGCATAAAAGATGGGCTTTTCCTTATGCAGGCGGTTAGGTTTCTCCTCTCTGCTAAATCAGTAACCATTCAAACACCTTCCTGCATCTCCTTACCCATTGTCATTCTCTTGTGTTCTTATGCCTTTGAAAAAATTACTGTCATTTTAGTGGAATTTGTGGAAAGAGTAGAAGTAAACATGAATATTCATTTTTTATCATTTTAAACCAGAAGTCCCTGTCAATAGATAGATGATAGATAGATAGATAGATAGATAGATAGATAGATAGATGATAGATGGATTTACAGCTTATCCATCTCATGTGATGCTATTATCACCTAAAAAGCAGAGACCAATTTATCAGCCAATATTTATTTAGCATCTGGCTAGGAACTTTGAAAAAACTGGATGTCAATTTAAAATGCAGAACAGAGGCATAAGTTGGAAAATCTTTGTTCCTAGGAAAAAAAACCACATCTGGCAAGTAAGGCAAACTGTAAATCAGCTCTTCCCTTTTAAATGGTTGGAGAATGGGCTGTTCTTATCCCCAATATTACCTAAAATGCAAATCAGAGAGGGAGACAAACCATAAGAGACTCTTAACTCTAGGAAACAAACTGAGTGTTGTTGGAGGAGAGGTGGGGGGGGATGGGGTAACTGGGTGACGGGCATTAAGGAGAACACGTGATGTAATGAGCACTGGGTGTTATATGCAACTGATGAATCACTGAACTCTACCTCTGAAACTAATAATACACTATATGCTAATTAATTGATTTTAAATTTAAAAAATAAAAATAATAAAAATAAATAAAATGCAACAAATTGCATCAATATTTGTCCTCTACAAGCCCACTAACTTGTGAGTTATAAAAGAAAACGATGATGGGCACAGGGTGATGTATGGAAATGTCAAATGACTATATTGTGCACCTGAAACTAATATAATTCTGTATGTTAATTAACTGGAGTTAAGATAAAAACTTAAATTAAGTAAAAAAAAGGAAAAAAATCTCTGAGGTCTGGCTGTGTTTCTCAATAAAATCACATGAAAAAATGTTAATTCAAAGTTCAGGGTCTAATGGATATAGCAGTGCTTCAGGGAGTAGACAGGACTAATTTTTATGCATTAATTTAGCAACTATTCATCATGCCCCCACTTTGTGCCAGGAACTGGGTTGGCTGGACTTTGATGGGAGTATTTCCTGTGGATAAAGTAATAGGGCTCCATGGGGATCCTTCCTTCTCTAAAGCAGCCAATCCAGAAGGGTTGCCAGGGATCACAGGTGCTTAATCTGGGCACAGAGCACTAAAGTTTTTACTTCTATTTGAAGTTTACACCATTCTAAATATGTGATGAGTCTAAGCTTCCAAAAGGGGGGTTCCAAATTAAGAGTTTTTCTGGAATGATAACAGCATGTACTTAACAAACAAATCAAGTTCTTCGAGAAATGCCAGTAGTTTTAATCTAGTAACTCAAATGAGGTAGCTGTCTATTCCTAATGGGCCAAGACCAAAATGTTTAAAAGAAATGTGAGTTCTAGTGGGGATGATGCAATTTGAAGTCAATTTTGTCTTTATTTCTTTGAGCCAAATTCCAACTGACCATTTCCCAAGCAGGAGTCCCTCAAAGTCCCACCAGTTGTGGGTAGCAGCTTTAGTTTGGCAATGTTTAGATTGAAGAAAATCTGAATATGGATATCTCCAAAGGAAGTCTTTTCTGCTGTGAAGGATCCATAATGTCCAGTGTATTTTCAGGATAAGCAGGTAAAATATGCAGATGTGGCAAACTGGAGGCCTGCAGGCTGGACCCAATGCTCTGTGTGCACTCTTGCCTCCACTCGGGCCCCGGACCCATCCTACCTCTCCTGCTCTAGAACATTCTTCCAGTAGTTGTCTCCCCTCTCGCGGGCATCCTTAGCTTTTTCTCTCCGTTGGATCTTTCTAGCAGCAGATTCTGTTGTCTCTACCTCCAAATACATCGCAAATCTGACTCTATGTCCCCCTACCAGTCTTGTCATTTCTAGCTAGAGTTACTGCAGTAGTGTGGTCTTGGGTCTCCTCTCTCCTTCCCTGACTGTAGAAGTATGATTTCAACATAGCGAGCACAGAGTCCCTCCTCAGCTCCAACAGACCAGTGGCTCCCCATCTCACCTAGGATAACTGCCCAGACCCTCACTGTGGCCGTCAAAGACCCAGGAGGATCCTATCATCCTTACATTTCCCCTCATCTTTCCAGACTCTTCCTCGAGGTCTCATTGCATCTGCTGCACTGGCCTCTTTGAACTCACTGGGCAAAGTACTACCTCGGAGACATTTGTTGTTCTCTTTCACATGAATATGAAAGTAATTATCCAAGTGGGTGGCTCCTTCGCTTCCCTAAGGCTTTTACTCAGACCTTCCTTTCTCAGGAAGGCTTTTTTCTGCTACCCTTTTTAATATTGCAGCCCACTTCAACATTATCCATCCCGCATTCTTGCTTCCTGTGTCTTTCGCGCTTGCGTCTCCAACTAACATACTATATATTTTCCTCATTTCCTTTGTTTATTTTATGTATCTCCATTCTTGAATGTAAACTTCATCCAAACATTCACCCAGACAAAAAGGGATTTTTGCTCCTCTACTCACTGCAAAGTCTGCAGATCCTAGAATAGTGCCTGGCGCATAGGGGGTGCACAACACATATTGGTGAATAAATGAATTCACGCACAGGGCTTTTTAAATCTGGAAATTTCCCATAAAACACCATGTTTATAGTTCTTCTGGACCTGCCAGAGATTAGGCAGCACGGAGACTGCCTGGAGTGGCACGGGGCTGTTTCCTTCGGATGATACATACTCTTGATCACTCCCATTGTCTTTCATCTGGTGATGAGTGTGTCTTATCTGACTCTGCAGCAGCACCCACTTCTATTCTACTCATGTGATAAGGGAACAATACTTTCTCTTTTTCTTTCTTTCTTTTCAACAAAGACAATTTTCGAAGTAGCAAGAGGAAAATTAAAGGGAAAAAATAATTTCATTTGTGTCTGTTTCATGGATGCTCTAAAGTTCATCTCAGGTCTCTCAGGCTGAGCATCTATGTGCTCTGTGCATTCTGTTGAGGATCTTCTTTCATGGCCTTGAGAAACCACAAACTGCCCTTTATCCCATGTTTTCAGTCTGAACTCTCTCCTGAGTTCCAGACTCACAGAACCACTACTTATAGAGACCACTGCTGGGAATTTTCAGAATCATCTCAAATCTATCCTGTGAAAGTGTTGTTTGCACCTCCCTCCCTAACCAGCAACTCTCACTTCTTCTTCATCCTACAACCAAAATTGTGTCTCTTCCAGTGTTTCTAATCATAATTAATGGCCCCCACAGAACACCAAGTAAACATGGGCCAGACTCCTGCAGTCATCATGGAATTCCTGTACTTTTCTCTTAATTTCAATGTACATTTCAGCCACCAAGTCCTAGGAGTTCTACCTTCTAAATGTCTTCTATTTTCCTCTCTCTCTTTTCCTTTCCCACACAAGTGTTTTTTTGTTTTGTTTTGTTTTTTAATAATCTCTTAACTGATCTTCTGGCCTTGAGTTCTCCCAACCCTCATCCCTACTCTTCTCAGTCCATGTGGCCAGTGTTGCCATCTAAAAAAATTATGTAAAATCCTACATAGCCTTGACTTTCTTTGGATTAGAATCCAAACTCCTTAGCATGGCATTCAAGGCCCTTCCTGATGAGATCCCTCCATACCTTCCCATTGATACAACCTGCTTCTTCCCTCCACATACCCTATGCTTAAAGCCCAGCAGAACTCCTGGTTCTTTTCTGTATGCTGTGCTCTTTCTCCACCTCAACTACTAGACCCTTACCTAAGATTTTCTTACTTCAAGATGCAAGCTAACTGTTGTCAGCTTCAGGAACTTCTCCAAGGCCTTCCCATGAAGACATTCATAATGCTTTGTACAATATTCTATCACACCCTTAACAAAGATCTGTAATTATTTCTGCCTCTAGACCATGGCCTCTCAAGGAGAAAGATCAGGAGTTAATCACCTTTATGTCCCTAGCAACTAACTTAACTAGCAGTGCATGATATATAATATATAATCAATAAACATATAAATGGGTGAATCTGTCAAGGACAGAGATTTGCTTCCATTCTCTCTCCTTTCATTAGAACTTTGTTTCAGGGCTTGTGTACATAGTAGCCATCAACTCTCAGGCTTATAATCATAATATATCAGATTACTGAGCCATAAATGAATGATTTAATGGCTCTCAATCTTTCCTAAGAATTGTGAGTCACAAAGACCTAGGTTTAGTACATTATATATGTCGTCATAATACATTACAGGGCTGTACAAACAAGTAAACCAGTCTACCAGGCACAGAGCAGAACAAGAGAGAGCCTCAAACTAGGGTGAACTCAACAGGCAAAAAACACGACTTAAAGAAAATATACAAGCAAGGGAACCATATCATTTACAAGATGCTAATCCATTTTCTATTTAAATTTTTCTTCTTAAAGAAAAAGTTAAAAATAACAGCCCAACCTCACCAATTCTGTGGTTTCTATTAGTAAATAACATGTTTGTTCCACACTGTAGTTTCAGATAATTTCTCTTCCACCCACACGTAAGAACGTTCCCCTGCCCTGATGTAGATTGTCCCATTTAGCAATGCTGTTCTATGCCTTCTGCTCAATGTCAGCTGCAGACCTCTCTTCACCACAGCTCTTGATTTATTGAAGACTTTGGCATCCTCACAGGCTTCTTCTCCATCCAACATCCACCCATTTTTCTAGATGACATCATATCCATGTTTGAAATTCTGGATATTTATTTCCTTGACATATTCATTTCCAGTGACTTCTTCTATTGCAGGCACCCCTTCCCACAGACACACCCTGGGACTTGTCATCACCTGGAATTGCTCCAGCTGCAAAAACATTTTTTCAGACATCAGCCTCTGAACATAAACTTGAATCAATCACTCTCAATCTATAGTTGTTTGTCCTCACTGAGACCTCCAACTCACTGATCCCTCTACTTTCTACCCCCTCTCAGCTTCTGTCTGTCTTTATTCCTTCCTTTCCTGATAGATAGTCTCTGGCCCATTACTTCTCCATTTTCTTTCCAACACCCTTAACTTTCGTACCCTGTTGTTCTTCCACTGTACCTGCCTGGCCAAGTACCAAAGCTCCACCGACCCCCTTGTTGCCTGTATCTATCTCTTTGGATGATCTGCTGGAGAAAATAAGACACCCAAAGGACATCAAACCATCCGAACTAAAGAACCAGTACTGTGTTTCTTCATCAACTCCCTGCCATCCTCGACCTCACCTATTTCCTACTTCTTCCACTTTTCTCAAATAGTTATCCTTCTCCCTAACAGGTTGCCCCCTCACTTTCAGTAGAGGATTTTTCCCTTCTAATTAGCAGCTATAAGGCAGGCATCAGCCTCCCCCAACAAACACACCCTCCACAGTTCACTTTGCCAGTGTTTTAGAAAAGGCAAGGCTCTGTCTCTTGAGACCCTGGAGGCTACTTCACTGCATTGCTGCTTCTTCTCTTCTCTCCCAACACCACCCAGAGAAAGCGTCTCTTAGCTGATGGTAAGTGCCTGGATCACATAGACACAGCCTCCTCAAAGTCATGCTAGGTTTCAGCAGAGGGGTGAATGTGGGGCAGGCCACACTTTCCTTATTTCTTTCTAAAAAATTTCTCCATCCATTTATTCCCTGCAACATTATCATGTAAAGTTATCCCCATACAGGGGCGCCTGGCTGGCTCAGTGGGTAGAGCATGTGACTCTTGATCTCAGGGTTTTGATTTTGAGCCCCACATTGAGCATGGAGCCTACTTACAAAAAACAAAATATAAAAATGTAGACAAAGCTATCCTGATACATCAAATTTTTCTGAAGCGTTGGGGGTACATATAGAAATCCTATGATATAAGAGGAAATTAAAAAGACAAGCAAACACAAAATTAGCAACAACAACAAAAACTCTTGGCTAAACATAATTGTAACTATTGTCGAAGAAAAAGGTCAAATTATTCATAAGAAGTGCCCTCGTGGATGGACCCCATTGAATAGCATTGGCCCCTTGTCCTCGAAAGCTGCAGATCAGTCTTATCCATGAGAGGTCCTGCTTCTTTAAACCTCTGCAGTGTGAATATCCATCCCAATTTAAGGAAACTCCATGTCCTCCCTTTGGGGCTTGATCTGGCCCTGGGACCCAGCCCTCCAACTTCCAGGCAATGCATGTGAGGAAATGACTAGAAAGAGCAATTGTCAGGTCCAGGAGGGAAGAGCCATGTCTGCCTTGCTCCTGAAATATAAGACCTACCACAGAGCTTGAACAAGAGTTAAGATTTCAATAAATATTGCAGGTAACAGAGGAGAGAATAGAGGAGGAAGGCAGAAACTATCTTGATGTTGACTTTGCGTAGGTTGTGCATTGTGTATTCTTGTATTTTCTTCTGACAAACACAGGTAATCTTTGACTTCATCTCCTTTTCCTTAGCCTCTCATCTTCATCTTTGGAGTTTAGGTGGGCCTTCTACAATGTCCATTTATTCTTGGGCCTGAAGCTTTTGGTTCACCTATGACTAGCAGAATAAGTGTAGATTATATCATGTATCCATCATCCCTGTAGGATGCTATGTTCCTGACGCTTACCCATGAGCCTATATTTAATGGCAAGTTAATACTTATTTTAGCAACAGGAACCAACTTAGTGAACCAACTTAATGTTAACATCCCTCATAATTTATGTGGACCACTCCTTCCCTATTATCATATAAAAGCACATCCTCATTAAAGAAGTTTACAATACTGAGAGGCAGCAGTTTTTACCCATGTCTTGCCAACAGGTAAGCTGTCAGGGAAAGGAAAGAAGGAATTGGAAAGAAATGAAAATAGAACCCCAACCTTTTGACTCCTGACCACCTATTCTAACTGCAAGCCCAGAACCACCCCCCTCCCAACTGTGGCTTGCCAGGACCTATGTGAAAACAAGCAAACAACTTTTTAGCTTAAAGCTAGCTGAGTCCAGCTCTGTAAGAGTCAGAGACATGGAGAATCGTTCCCTTTGAAGAGAGATTTCCCTTCAGGACTTTGGACTTTCCAATATCTCTATTTCCTGATGATATTACTCTCTCCATCCAGTTTGTCTGCAGTTTCAGGAACTCTCCTCCAAACTCAAAGACCATTTTGGCCTCAATTCCACGTGGGGCTCTGTGTGTGCGTGGTAAAACGTATAATAATTGATTTGGCACCATTTTCACGTCATCAACAGGGGGCAGTTTTAATATTTCATATGTAAATATGTAAAGCTAACACGTAATTTGTGCATGCTCTCATGAAAGTGTGCTATTGGATCTATTGGAGAATGCACACAGTGGCATAACTTGAACCAGGGAGTTTCTTGGGCCAGCGTGTGAGACCTTATACGAGGTGTTACAGTCCTTCAGTTACTAACAGTCTGAACAAGTGGTTTCCGACCCAGTGCTGTAAATCTTTTTGAATGTCAGAGTCTAGATCCTTATATAATAGTGGTTTTACTTTTTAGAATCTTTTGATTAAAAAAATATATAATGATAAAAAAAAGCTACCATGAATTCAGAAATACTTTAAAATTCATTTTAGCTTATTAATTAATAGCATCTGTGTACTTTTATAAATATCATTTTATTAATTTGTCAGAAAATGGCTTTACCAAGCACAAAGACCCAAAGACATCCTTACCATATCCACAGCATGTCATCTGGACTCACTTTTTCTTCCTGCCATGCTGGACTTTTTCTTTTCTTCTCCTTTCTGGCCTGGCTTATCTCTGAGATCCATCCTTCCACCCCAATTACTAACCTACTCTTTCTCTCATTTCTTTTCATTGTGCCCGTCCTTCAGTATGTTCTTTGAAATTCAGTTAGTTCAGATTTAACAAACTTTATTGAGCATTTATTATGTGCAAGGCACTATGTTAGGCACATGCCTTAATTACATGTAATCTTTACATACATCTTCTCAATAACACTTTGAAGATGCTATTATTACCACCACTTTACATAGAAGAATTGATGACTTGGTCAAGTTGCAAAGTTTTTTTTTTTTTTTTAATTTTTTATTGTTATGTTAATCCCCATACATTACATCATTAGTTTTAGATATAGTGTTCCATGATTCATTGTTTGTGCATAACACCCAGTGCTCCATGCAGAACGTGCCCTCCTCAATACCCATCACCAGGCTAACCCATCCTCCCACCCCCCTCCCCTCTAGAACCCTCAGTTTGTTTTTCAGAGTCCATTGTCTCTCATGGTTCTTCTCCCCCTCCGATTTCCCCCCCTTCATTCTTCCCCTCCTGCTACATTCTTCTTCTTCTTTTTTTCTTTCTTAACATATATTGCATTATTTGTTTCAGAGGTACAGATCTGAGATTCAACAGTCTTGCACAATTCACAGCACTTACCAGAACACATACCCTCCCCAGTGTCCATCACCCAGTCACCCCATCCCTCCCACCCCACCCCCCACTCCAGCAACCCTCAGTTTGTTTCCTGAGATTAAGAATTCCTCATATCAGTGAGGTCATATGATACATGTCTTTCTCTGTTTGACTTATTTCGCTCAGCATAATACCCTCCAGTTCCATCCACGTAGTTGCAAATGGCAAGATCTTATTCCTTTTGATGGCTGCATAATATTCCATTGTATATATATACCACATCTTCTTTATCCATTCATCTGTTGATGGACATCTTGGCTCTTTCCACAGTTTGGCTATTGTGGACATTGCTGCTATAAACATCGGGGAAGTTGCAAAGTTTTTAATTAGAAGATCCCAAACGCATCTCAAGGCCTCTAGTTTTTCTGCTGTATAGTATCTGTTATGATACATATGTCCTGTTGCTCTTAGCATTTATGTGGATCACACGTCATGTAGCATTTGTTCTATGCCAATATCTATTTTAGGTGCTCGGTGAAGGCAATAAGAACAGGTTCCACACGTCATCAAATGAGTAAAATAAAGTAACGGATTTTTTCAACATGACTAAGCATACCCAAAAGTAATTTTTTTACCTTGAATGCAAATGTAATTTCTCCATTTAAAAATGTTAGTCAAGTATATTTCCCCTTCTCCACATAATAAGGATTTACTACATACATCCTTATTAACAGATTCATTGAATAAAAGCAGTCAGAACCAAATTACAGAGATGCGATAGTTATTTCAAATTCAGTGCCTGCTAAACCTTGCCGGGAATATACTGGCCTCTGTGGAAGTCTTTGTAACCAGGCAAACATGACATTGCTATGGCATTGTCTCTTGGAACAAAATAAGGCCCTAAGGGCTTTGGGGAGCTGAGGCCACTTTGGACTTCAGATCAAATTGGAGTCTAAAGAAGCCAACCATGAAGTACACCACAGGCAGAGTGTACATTCATACATGTACTTACGCACCCACGAGTATAAATGCTTGGTCTCCTCTGTTACTCTTCTAAGCGTGTGACAGGCTCTTCTGTTGGTGTGCCTATTTTGTCTTTTGACAGAAGAGTAGAACTTCAGCTTTAAATATTTATTTTGGAAAGCAAGATTGACTTCTTTTAATAGAATAAACAACTAAAAAGAAAGGAAATAAGACTAAGAGGTAAAAAGATTTGTGTCTTCTGGCATGGAGGGAAGCTTGAGTGTGGAGAAGTCTGACAGAACTGAGCAAACACCAGAAGCATGTAAGAACTGGGTGTAATTACAACAGAGTGAAAGGACTTTGTTGTCGGAAGTTGGAAATCATTATTTAGGCATGAGCACATTTGGAGACACATTGGTAGGGCCATGGTACTGAGAATTTTTAAGCCCATGTGAAAACGGTGCCGGGAGAAAAGGAAGGGGGTTATTTCTGAACAGCTGAAATTTTCATTTTCGTTTGAAGCAAGATTCTCCTAGTTCCCAAGCCCTTCTGGCCTCAGCACAAAGTCTTGGGTTGAGAATCAAGACATGTGAGTTCTAGTATCAAATCTCATAGACGAGTAGGCTTACTTTACGAAAGTCAAAGAATAATGAAATTACAGCCTTGAAAGAAACTTCAGAATTTTCTAAATACATCACTTTATTTTCTAGCAGCTGAAATGGAGCTGGGACCTTTCTGGGCTTTGGTTTTTCCACCCTGTCAAATGCATTCATCATTCTCATACCTCCATCACAGAATTGTGGTGAGGGTCCGATGAGCTAGGTATGAGAGTGGCTCATCCCTGTGATCTCTTCCTTCCCTGGATTCGTTTATTTACTGTGATTCCCATCCTCCCAACCTCTCTCCTCCTTCCCTCCCTCCCTTCTCTCCTTCCTTCTTTTTTCTAATGGTCTTGTCTTATTCCTTACACTATATTTGTCTACCTTTGATCTTACCTTGATTCTGAAGGCAAGGAGTTATATATTAAATAGTAGAGAGCCTGAAACAGATTTGTTGAGCATATACTAACAACTGAAATCCACTACGTGATTACAGTGCACCAGGCACTGGGCTGCTGTACACAACAAATCCTTGGAAGTGGATAGCATTGATCTTCCTTTTCCATCCAAGGAGACTGAGAACTAGAGAGGTTAAGTGGCTGCCCAAGAACACACAATTAGCAAGTAGTGGAGAAGGGACCAGATTCAAATTTCCCTGGCTCCAAAACCCTTATTTCTGTCCATGCAAATAGGCTTGATTAAATTAAACATGATTTTGAAATGTTAGGCATAATTATGATAACCCTTGAATTTCCCTCAGGGACAAGGGAGATAAAGTGCAGGAAAAATCAGGAGGAAGCAAAGAAAAAAAAAGATCCTTTTGATATTATTGAAACCAACAGTCTGAGAACTGGAAAACCATTCATACATCTCATACCCCCAAGGATACTGAACAGGAAATTTCGATCAGCCTCATCTCCTATCCCTTCCTTCAGCCTAGCTGCAGGCCTATAATATATGTTCTCTGGCTCTTTTTTTTTTTTTTTCATACCCAAATGAGGGATGAATTAAAAATTTTTAGATCCCTTAAATTTAATCACTGTCCAAATGTCTTCCATTTTACATTCTTCAGATCCTCTTACCTCTTCTCTCTTTCTGGTGGGGCAGTGCAATGGGCTCAGTCTGGGCACTGGTTTTCAAGGCTGGATTCCATAATGAGTGGAAAGCTACAAGCCATGCCCTCAGGGAGCACTTGAACCCTGTTCTCTGCAGCTCCTATGCTTTCATGAGGCATTGGCCACCAAGGATACCTGGCATTAAAAACAGCTGCAGTTTTAAATGGCAAATCCTCCAGGAAAAGACTGTGTTTATACTTTTCTCAGATTTTTCTACAATTTTTAACTCTTTTTTAGCCCCTACTCTTTAAATTACACCTTGTTAGAAAAAGGCAAATTTCACCAGAAGA
Source organism: Halichoerus grypus (assembly GCF_964656455.1). Taxonomy (NCBI): domain Eukaryota; kingdom Metazoa; phylum Chordata; class Mammalia; order Carnivora; family Phocidae; genus Halichoerus; species Halichoerus grypus. Next base: position 122,902,949 of record NC_135718.1, read on the forward strand.
AAACTCTAAAGAACAAATGGTCCGAGTAGGTGAAATATGAACCCCCTCTGTTTTTAATTCATTTAATACATATTGTCTGCTCCCTGCAAAGATTTGTGCGGTGAACTTTGAATTGATAGGCATTCAGGGTCCCAAAGAGATTGCTAGAGCTACAACATCACCTGCACAATTACATCTGGACTTCCCCAAGCTTTCATTTCTCCCATTTGCCATTGTTTTTTTCTTTTACTCTATGTTCTACACAAATACTGACCATTTTTTAAAAATCTGCTGGTCAGAAAGCAGCCCAAGATTCATCACAGGGAGGTATGAAGAGGCAAGACTTATGCTGGAAGATGAGGCTTTACATTATGATAAAAATATACCCATCATCTAATCCCATTATTTTTATTGGCTTTAGTTTTCCTAAGAGGGCTTTTCTTTTATTTATTATTTTACAAAGCCCTTTTTTTTTTTTTTTTTTTGAGAGAGAGAGAGTACATGTGGGGGGTGGGGGGGAAGAGGAAGAGAGCTAGAGAGAATCTCAGGCAGGTTTCATGTCTAGCCCATAGCCTGATGCAGGGCTCAATCCCACAACCATGAGATCATGACGTGAGCCAAAAACAGGAATCAGACGCTAACCGACTGGCCACCCAAGCACCCTACAAAACCCATTTAAAAAAAATCAGTATGTATTAAAATTGAGATATATTTTTGTGTTAATATTTTTGTCACTATTCAGTTTGGAACTCACTACTGACCATTTCTCACTTATCTGGCCACAAAAGTATTAAGCATTTAAGCCTATTGTTCAAAATCAAGACGCTGGATTAAAACATGGCAAGCCATCTACCTTCCTCTCTCCACAGAAAAGAAACAAACAAGTAAAACATAAAATCTTTGAGTACTTGACTTTCTCGAAGTTTGTTGTCCTAAGTCTCTGTTAGTCAGGATTATCTCTAAAAAAGAGGAAACATTTAATGTCAAATCACATATTACATACTCATAAATATTTAATATCAATGACATTAAGTAAAATATATAGGATTAAAGGGGGTAAACATCTAAGTGAACCCATCAGAAGTGATTATTCAGTATCTTGGTGAATTCCCCCTTGACTTTTTTTCTTATATTATTTTTACTTAATATTATATTGTGAACATTCCAATATCAATAAAAACTTCTAAAATAGTTTCACAATGGTACATTTATAACTGGTCAGTAATTTATTAATCATTTTCCTATTGTTGAATGCTTAGGTGGTTTGCAGTTTTTCACCATTACAAATAAGGCAGAAATGAAGATCCTCTATATACATTTTCCCAGTATTTAAATTATTTCATTGGTGGACCCTTATACCATACACAAAAATCAACTCAAAATGGATTAAAGAATTAAATATAAGACCTAAAACCATAAAACTATTGGAAGAAAACACAGGGAAAAACCTCTTGACATTGGCCTTGGCAATGATTTTTTCTGGATATGTCACCAAAAGCAAAGGCGACACAAGCAAAAATAGACAAGTGGGATTATATCAAACTAAAAACCTTCTGGACAGTAAAGGAAACAACAGAATGAAAAGGCAACCTATGAAATGGGAGGAAATATTTGTAAACTATACATCTGATAAAGGATTCATCCCAAAATATATAAAGAATTCCTACAACTCAATAGCAAAAAACCCCAAATAACTCAAATTTAAAAATGAACAAAGGACCTGAATGGAAATTTCTCTAAAGAAGACATACAAATGGCCAACATGTATATGAAAAGGTGCTCCACATTACTAGTGGTCAGAGAAATGCAAATGAAAACCACAGTGGGATAGCACCTCGTCCCTGTTAGGATGACTGTTCTCAACAAAACGAAAGGTAACATGTTGGTGGGGATGGTGAGAAAAGGGAGCCTTTGTGCACTGCAGGGAATGTGAATTTATATGGCCACCATGTAAAACAGTACAGAAGCTCCTCAAGTATTAAAAATATAGCTACCAGGGTGCCTGGGTGGCTCAGTCAGTTAAGCCTCTGCCTTCGGCTCAGGTCATGATCTCAGGGTCCTGGGATTAAGCCCCGTGTCAGACTCTCTGCTCAGCGGGGAGTCTGCTTCTCCCTCTTTGCTCTCCTTCCCCCCACAATAAATAGATAAAAAATCTAAAAAAAAGTTTAAAAATATAGCTACCATAAGATCCAGCGATTCTGCTTCTGGGTTTATATACAAAGGAAATGAAATCATAATCCTGAAGAGTTCTGATCTCAATGTTCATTGCAACATTATTCACAATAGCCAAGACATGGAAGCAACATAAAGGTCCACTGATAGATGAATGGATAAAGAAGAAGTATATACATACAATAGAATATTATTCAATCTTAAAAAAAGAAGGAAATCGTGTCATTTGCAACAATAAGAATGAAACTTGAGGACATTATAAGTGAAATAAGTGAAATAAGCTGACACAGAAGACAAATAATACCCTTTTTTGAGGAGTCTAAAAATCATCAAACTCATAGAAATAGAGAGTAGAATGGTGATTGCCAAGGCCTAGGAGGAGAGGAAAGCAGGGAGGTAGTAATCAAAGGGAGCAAAGTTTTAATGATGCAAGATGAAAGTCTTAGAGATCTACTGTACAGCATAGTAAATAATAATACTGTATTGTATGCTTGAACATTTGGTAAGGGGGTGGATCTTATGACAGGTGATCTGATTACACACACACAAACTAATAATAAGTAAAAAAGATGGGAGGAGACATTTAGAGATGTTGGAGGTGTTTATGGCATAGATTGTGGTGATGATTTCATGGGTGTATACTTATCTCCAAATTGAACAAGTTGCATATATTAGATATGTACAGCTCTGGTATATCAATCACACCTCAGTAAAGTGGTTTAAAAATTATTCCATTGAGAATGATCTCTTTAAGAAACAAAACAAATAAACAAATAAAAAAAAGATACAAACAAAAAAGCAGACTCTTAAATACAGAGAACAAAACCGGTGATTACCAGAGGGGAAGAGGGGGATGGGTGAAATAGACAAAGGAAACTAAGAGTACACTTATCACGATGAGCATTGAATAATGAATAGAATTGTTGAATCATTATAGTGTACACCTGCAACAAATATAATACTGTATGTTAATTATACTTCAATTTTTAAAGAGATACCAACTTCCTGTTGTAAAATAAATAAAAAAAGAGAATGAATCTCAACTACAAAATTATTATATCAAAGGCTTTTGGTAGAAATTTCCATATTACTTTTCAAAAGACTTGTAGCAGCTTGCTATTTTAAGAGAAAATCAGTCCTGGGGCACTTGGGTGGCTCAGTCAGTTAAGTGACTGACTTGATTTTGGCTCAGGTCATGATTTCGGGGTCGTGAGATCAAGGCCCGAGTTGGGCTCCATACTGAGAATGGAGTCTGCTTGGGATTCTCTTTCCCTCTCCCTCTGCCCACCCCCCCCCCCCCCCCCGGCTAATATGCTCTCTCTCTCTCTCTCTCTCTCAAAAGAAAAAAAAGAGAGAGAAAAACATCAGTCTACCGCACCCTAAAATTTATATTCAATTATGATATCTGCATTACTGATCTCTGAGGCACTACAATTGGGAGGGACTCATGAGTTCCTATGACTCCCTGACAGTAGGCTTGCTGTCAAAGTTAGGAATTTACCTTATCTCATTTCATGTTCTGGAAACTTGATTTTTACAAAATGTGAGTTATCTATAAAGAAAAAAATTCTAAAAGAACTAACAAATATTTCCTAACAAACTTACTATTCATGAAAAAACCATACCTAATGCTAGGGAATATACAGTGCTTGCCCTCAAAGTACTCACTATCCAGTAGGAGAGGTAATATGATGAACCTGCCTTCCATGGCATCCATTTCTCACTGTTTTGTATTAGTTACACAGCCAACACAAAACAGGAAGTAGTAAGAGCCACAGAGGAGATTCAAAGAGCTTAAGACAGAAGAGAGGGATACATTTGATGAGATTGGGAAATCTAGTGTCAATTGCTTTGAGCCTTCTTTTCTTTTATTGAGAAGAATAAAACGCCAGGAGAGGGTTTTGGGGCCTTAAGATACTGTTATAGAAGGCTCTGGCAGAAATAGGACTTTCTTGAGAAATTTTGCATTTCTTTAAAGCATTGTATAGGATGGGATGAGGAAGTTCTTGTTCATGTTCACCATCTTTTCCACTAGTATAAACTCTTTCCACAGTGTTTCAAGTAGAATGGACATGCAAATAAGTGCTCTGTGCCACAAATACTCTTGATATCTGTATATTTTAAGGTCTTTCTTTTTCTTATGTTTAATAGAGATGAAATTGATTCTCAAAAGGAAAGGCTGAGACTTTGCCCTCCTAGGATCCTGGTGGTGTGTGCACACACTGGACAAGAAAATGAAAGACGTTCTGTTTTTATCTTAGTACCATTCACATGTCATCTTTTTTACTCCCAGCAGTCTAGAGATGCATTATGTAATACGGTAGCTGCTAGCCATATTAGCTGTTTGAATTTACTTTTCAATTAATGATAATTAAAATTTAAAACATAGTTTCTCCATCATACTTGCCATATTTCAACTCCTCGATAGTCCATGTCGTTAGTGGCTACTATAGTGGAGCGTGTACATAGAAGACATTCCATCACTGCAGAAAGTTCTATTGGATGATGCTGATCTAGAGTGTTAGGTAGTTCTGGAGGCTCACTGTTTGGTAAAAACTCTGTTTTCCTCTGCTCATACAACACTTCTGACAGTAGATGTGTGTGTTTTCCACACCAAGCCATTCTGACGCTGTGTGGAGTTTAAATAGTCTCCACAGGTGAAGACCTCAATCATACAAGACTGCCCCCCCACTTTAGACGCCCATTGTAAGTAACAGTTCTCCAGGTTACTCATATCTTCTATTTGACTTGGCTACAAATCTGAGGTTCCTATAACATTCTCCTTGAGTTTGATAATTTGCTTGGGGGGTCCACAGAACTCAAGAAAACAATTTAATTACTATTGTTGATTTATTACATAAGATATTTTAAAGGATACAAATGAATAGCCAGATGAAGAGATATATAAGGCAAGGTTTGTAAGGCTCCTAAGCACAGGAACTTCTGGATACACCACTCTCCCTGCATGTGGATGTATTCACCAATCTGGAAACTCCCTGAACCTCATACTTTAGGCATTTTTATGGAAGCTTCATCATGTAGGCACGATCAATTATTAACTTAATTTCTAGCCCCCTCTCTTCTCTGGAGAATGAGGGGTGGGGTGGGGCTAAAGTTTCAAGCTTCTAATCACGGCTTGGTCTTTCTGGTGACCAGCCTCCATTCAAGAGCCAACAAAGAGTTGCCTCATTAGAACAAAAGACACTCTTACCACCTAGGAAATTCCAAGGGATTTAGGAGCCCTGTGTCAGATGTTCCCATCACTCAGGAAATTACAAGGGTTTGGGGGGTTCTGTGTCATAGGAACTGGAGTCAAAGACCAACTCTTAGCAGGAATCGGGGGAAGAGATCAATATATATACTGCTTATTATTTCATACTCATAAATATTGACTATGCAGTTGGGCAATTTTTAGAGATTTTGTAATTAGAGATGAAAGACCCAATTTGCTATGGATGAGGGAAGGAGATGTGATTCTCCTGTTTTTAGGATATAGTTAAGAACATTCTTTGAACATCAACTATTTTCAGAGTGTCTTCTGTAAAATGTGGTCTAGAATGAAAGCAAAGAGAGAGAAACTGTGCTCATGAAGATGTCTAAATCTGCGAATTTTTTAGTTATAGATAGAATGATTATATGTCCCAGTTTATGTGGGTGGTCCCAGTTTGTCCCTGTTTCTTGACGCAAAGCTGTTTTGTGTTCTCCATTTGACTCTGAAGGTGTCCCAGTTGGGATGATAACTTATATGGTCAGTCTATTTATAGTTCCATTTCCTCTTTCCCTGTTGAAACTGTAGATCCGCAGAACAAAAACCCTCTCGATGTTGGTTTCCTGAAACCAACTTTGCCAGGTCACATTCAGGTCGATGTGCTCACAGACCGTAAAAATGTTCCCCACATGTTCACTTTTTTAATTCTAAGTACTTACTTGCCAACTTACTTGTGACAAGTTATTCTCTTACTTAAGGATGAACTATCAGAGCGAACACTGTTTAACCAGAAAGTAAAATGACTTAAGGTGCCATAAGCTTCAACAAATGCTTGTATATATTTATTTTCTGCATCAACAGATTTCCATGAGGGTGATGATGGAAAAGAGGCTTGGCCTTGAAACAAACAAATGCAGAAATAGAAATATTTAAAGGAGAGAGAACTGATCTGGAAGGCAGAATTTCTTGCTAGCACAGTCATCTATATGAACTTAGGTTTCTCTTTTTTATGCCTTGCTCCTATAAATTTCAGTTTTCTAGAGAGAAACGTATGATGTAAATTTAAAGCGTTCTCCATTTGAGCCAGTTTAAACTTCTAAACTTCTTCCTCCATCTTATGTATACCAGTCTCTCTCTCTCACTTCCTGGTCTCTGCATATACAGTTCCTTCTTTCCTTAAGCCTCAGCATGAGTGTCACTTACTCCAGGAAGTCTCCATTGATCCCCTGAATTGGGGTCAAGTGATCTCATGGACTCTGTATCCCATCAAAGCACTGAGCTTTAATTTTCTCTTTACTTGTCAAAATTCCCCTTGAGACTTTAAGCTCTGTGAGGCATGTCTGTTATGTGCGCTTTATCCCTCCAGCCCTAGAACAGAATCCATATAGTTACTGCTCAGTTATATTCGTGGAAGGAAGGAATGAATAAGTGAGTGAGCAAGTCTCTGCAAGTGTTTGTATCCAAGGATATAGAGCCAAGGAAGACATGGTTTCTATCCTGAAGGAGCACACAGTTAAGGCCAAACTGGAATGACTGTACTACAAGGCAAAATAAGCTTCACGGAAGAGGTAAAGGAATTCTGTAGGAATTCAGAGGGAAATGACAACACATTGGAGATAAGAAGAAGCTTCTTGGAAGAGGAAGCAGTTGAGATAGGCCTTAAAGGAATGTTGGAACATTAATAGGCAAAAATAATTAATATACACTTAACATTCAATATATTGTAAACCTATTACGTATAGGAAGATACTGTTTGGGGCACTAAGTCGGTAAGACCAAAAAAAGACAGGCATCCTGTCTTAAAGGGGCCAGTGATCTAATTGGAAAACATGCAGACCACTTAAAAGCCATGGTATCATGGCAAAATGTATTCTGTGCTAAAATTAACAGTGTAAACAGAGTGCTGTGGGAGATGGGGGTGTGGTGAGGGCAGAGACAAAGAGAAGAAGGATCAATTCTGCCTGGAAATGTCTCTTGCACTAGGGTGGAGAACAGTGAAGCAAAGCCCTTCAGCTGTGAGGATTAAAGAACTTCTTGGAACTTGCCTTTGTTTCTCTTGTTGCTTGGTAACCCTGATTCTGGCTCAGGAGATGGCCACCGCTGGGAACAATTTTTTTAAAAGCTAAACTGTAAATCCCCCATTTACACATAGACCACACTTGTAAAACTCTCCTCCGGATAATTGCATATTTGGGCAATGACCTTGGCCAGGTTAAGAGCGTTTCACCCAAATTTTGCCTTCCCTTGGTGTCTGCCTATCCTTATGGGGTAATCGCTGGACTATTCTAACTTCGGTAACTCCTAGGGACATTTTGAGCTGATTTCTTCCAAAGGGAGTTGTGACTGCTTAGAACGTACTTCAGGTGAGATCTATTTATTTCCCCTTTCCCTCTTGGACTCTCACTTTGGGAATTATAGGCTGTGCTGCTCTACAGAGTCCCCGTGGTTTATGTGCTAAATGGCGTGCCTAGCCCAGTTGGCTGCTTCTGCCCCTGGGATGCTCCAAGGTTGCTCAGCAGCAGCCCGAGGGGGAGAGAAGTGGGTTTTTGTTGTTGTTGTTGTTGTTTGTCTTCAGTTAACATGAAGCTTATACATGGATTCTAACTCCTACCATAGACTCAAACGTACAGTGTCTGTGTGAGTGTCCAGGGGGATTGGAGCACCAATGTCAAGTGCAAATGCTGACACAAATTTGAGCATCCCCTGAGTCATCAGCATTATGGCATTTAGCTAATGACCTCTATTATAGACCACTGGAAGACATAACACCAATATTAACTAACATCTTCTAAAAAGTCTTTGGATAAATCAATGCCTATAAACTTCTGTAGTTTATCAAATTCCCTCCACCCCCAAATATTCCTGGAAAGATGGGAAAGTTGGCAGTGAACTTATTTTTTCTTGGGAGGGGGTGTCATCTGGACAGAAGGAACACTGTTAAATGACTCGTTGATCTAGGACTACAGAATAGTATAATGTGATGATGAAATCATCTCTAAATATGCAAATACATCTAGTCCTAATTAAGGAGAGAAATGCAATTTATACAAACAGCAGGTGATGGCCATCTACCCAAGCTATCAGCACCAAATGACTTTGCAACCTCTCCCCATTCCACAACAAAGTCTCTGCTTTGCAACTGAATTTTGTTGCAAAATCTGGAATCATTATTGGTTTAAAGCAGGAAAGAAACTACAGGCCCTAAAGACAGTAAAACATTCATTTTCTTATTAATTTAAGCATAGCTGATGCAGGGTCTAAGTACAAAATACAAGACATAAACCCATGATTATATGGTCAATTAAACTTTGACAAAGGAGGTAAGAATATGCAGCGGAAAAAGACAATCTCTTCAACAAATGGTGTTGGGAAAACTGGACAGCTACACACAGAAGAATGAAACTAGACCACTTTCTTACACCATACACAAAAATTAACTCAAAATGGATGAAAGACCTAAATGCGAGACCTGAAACCAGAAAAATCCTTGAAGAGAGCACAGGTGGTAATTTCTCCAACAATGGCCATAGCAACATTTTTGTAGATATGTCTCCTGAGACAAGGGAAACAGAAGCAAAAATAAACTATTGGGACCACATCAAAATAAAAAGTTTGTGCACAACAAAGGAAACAATCAACGAAACTAAAAGACAACCTACGGAATGGAAGAAGATACATGCAAATGACATACTCGGTAAAGGGTTAGTATCCAAATTATATAAAGAACTTACACAACTTGACACCAAAAAACAAAAAAAAAAACAAATAATCCAATTAAAAAGTGGACAGAAGACATGAACAGACATTTCTCCAAAGACTACAGACGGCCAACAGACACAGGAAAAGATGTTCAGGGGCGCCTGGGTGGCTCAGTTGGTTAAGCAACTGCCTTTGGCTCGGGTCATGATCCTGGAGTCCCGGGATCGAGTCCCACATCGGGCTCCCTGCTCAGCAGGGAGTCTGCTTCTCCCTCTGACCCTCCTCCCTCTCATGCTCTCTGTCTCTCATTCTCTCTCTCTCAAATAAATAAAATCTTAAAAAAAAAAAAAAAAGAAAAGATGTTCAACATCACTCATCATCAGAGAAATGCAAATCAGAACGACAATGAGATATCACTTCACACCTGTCAGAATGGCTAAAATCAGCAACACAAGAAACAAGTGTTGGCGAGGATGTGGAGAAAAAGGAACCCTCACGCACTGTTGGTGGGAATGCAAACTGGTGAAGCCACTGTGGAAAACAATATAAAGGTTCCTCAAAAAATTAAAAATAGAGCTACATTATGATCCAGTAATTCCACAACCAGGTATGTATGAAAGAACACAAAAACACTAATCAAAAAGATCTATGCATCCCTATGTTCAAGCAGCATTATTTACAATAGCCGAACTGGGTGAGTGAAATAGGTGAAGGAGATTAAGAGTACACTTGCCATGCTGAGCACTGAATAATGTATAAAGTTGTTGCATCATTATGTTGTACCCCTAAAACTAATATAACACTCTATGTTAATTATACTGGAATTAAATTTGTTAAAAAATGAAAAAAAGTACAAAATATTTCAGAGCAGAAATAATATCTTCCTCCTGTCTCTGGCATCCCTGAGTATGACCACCCTACCCAAAGACAATTATGCTAAGCAAGTCCTTTGTCATTTGTAAACCAGACAAAAGTCTCTGGGAAAAAAACATCTTTCCCATAAAAAGAAAAAAGAAAAAAAAATCTCTGACTTTTATGGCTAATTCTTGGGGAGGATTTGGTTTTTTATTTATAGTTCTTTAAACAGATACAGTAGTATCCAAAAGAGGGTGAGTAAGGAAAAATAAACTCTCTGTAGGAGGGAATTTAAAGAAAGAGACACACACCCATATGGTGTCTGTTAAAAATGCTTTATGAAACTATTCTTTGGAATCAGCAGTCTTACTGCCAAAGAAAGTCGAAAATCTTGTTGCTATTGACTCTGAGCCACAAAGAAACTACTGACCAACTGCCACATCCTTCCATTTTGTCGATTCAATTACCATTTTCTCGCAAGTGGAAACATCTCACTGTGTGTCCGAGAAATCTCTTACCGCAATATTTGAAGTGCAGAGCTCTGGGGAGGGCAGATTCCAGCCAGAAACAGACATGTCCCTTTAAAGCAGGTGTCTCGCACTGGCTCAGTGGATGCTAACCCTAGCGCGTTCTGGGCACACCCGTGCCTCTGGGGCTCGCAATAATATCACAGGGAAAATACGAGTTGCTGGTGAAGGTGAGGAGGGAGCACGAAGCTACCTATTGTTCCAGCAAAGTGTTTACAGAGTGTACCATGCAGGATGCATATCACCCCCTTTTGAATACCTCAAACCTCTATGTGGTTTCTTTATTAGAGCCGAGAGGGAAATAAAAGGGGAAGATAGGAGACTCATGCATAGACAAGAACTAAGACACCACTGAAACCGTTACCAAGATCATTGCTCTAGGAGGAAGAGAGAATTTGCAAGCGCCCCAATTGTCCAAGTCATCCTTGCGTGTTTTCAAGTTCCTTCCGTGCTCAGCATCCTCAGAATTCCCATTCCCTGTGCTTATGACATGTTGAAATCTCACACAGTTGAAATGTTCCTTTTTTGTTTATTTCTTTCCAGCCCCCGAAGAGCATGGCTTTTGGTGGGCTCGTGCCTGCGACAGCTTCACACGGGGACAGGCTTCTGTAAAAAATGGAGAGAAACATCTGGATCAGAATCCCCAACCATGGAGTGACACATTGCTGGGTGTTGTAAAAAGGCTTTGGCTGATCTCCAGGAAGAGCTGGGTGAAGCAGACATGGGAAAGCTCCAGCTGTCCATAAATACATTCCCAGAGTCACAAAGACGGGTGTTTGCTTTGTTCTGAAAAAAAGCTGTTTTTCTTCTGAGGTTGGAATATCAGCAGAACTCAGTAAATGTAAGCTCATCCTGTCAGCTACGGGTAATCTTCTTCTACCAGTCCTGTTGACCCAGAGGGGATCGTGTCACTTCTGTTCCATCCCTAATAGGACTACCAGGGGTCTTGAAAAATTACATTATTCGAAATTCTCAGGCATGCTCAATGGAAAGAGGCAATTACTAGGTGTAAATTTGGAAACCAAAATCCCACCTCCTCTACAAGACTTTCAGCTAAAATGCCCTCTCTTGGCCCCGAATTCCTGTACATGGCCCTGAGATTTGACCAAAACAGCTCTGACCTTCCACTCAGTTATTTTGCTATGGACATTTTGTGTCCCCACATGGATTTTGGATTGTTAGAGGGAGGAGGCCTTGTTTTAGCTTTCCCTTTATTTCCTAGTAACACCTCCTTCAATAAGCCTATATTAAGCGCTTGTGAAATACTTGCTTAATTAATGAATGATTCTTCCTTCTCTTCCATCAGTCCCCTCAGACTAAATCGACGCCCTCAATATTTGACACTCTAGAGTCCCACTGGTAAACTGCTTTTGTGGTTCTGCTATTAATCTTCACAACTGCAGCAAAATCAGACACAAATCATCTGGAAAGAGCCACCCAGTGATCATCTCAACATGAGACACTCGATATGCTCTTGCAGCTCTCACTCTCCACCCTGGCAACAACCTTCAGAGGAAGGGAGGGGACAGAACACATTTCCCAATGACAGAGTCACTGAAAACAAAGTAAAGCAGATAATATGGTCAAGTTACATAAATTATGATTAATGTTGGGAATGGCCAGCCTTGTTAAATGATGCTCTTCCTATGTCATTTGGATTGCAATCCTAAAGGTCATTACCATTGAGAAACTAAAAAAAAATCTGGTCGAAAAAACAACTATCACCAATTCTAAGCAACCTGGACGTAGGTAAAGTTTGTCCTACACGTGCCTCCTACCCACTGTTCCGTATCCTGCCTCCAAGCCAACTGCTTTCTCAGTCACGAATTGTTCAGTTTTCTACTATTGTTCCTGCCATCAAAAAAATATCTGTTACAGGGCACCTGGGTGGCTCAGTCAGTTAAGCAGCTGCCTTCGGCTCAGGTCATGATCTCAGGGTCCTGGGATCGAACCCTGCATCGGCGAGGGGGGGTCCCTGCTCAGTGGGAAGTCTGCTTCTCCCTCTCCCTCTGCCCCTCTCCCCATTCCTGCTCTGTCTCTCTCTCTCCCCGATAAAGTCTTTAAAAAAATCTGTTACAAACATACAGAACTTGCTAACTTTTCCCCTGTGAGAAAAAATGCTTTAAAGAAGATGCAGTAAAACAGTGATAATGAATACAAATACATTGTTAATGACAGATATTCAAGCATTGGCCACTCCAGATGAAAGAAATATACGTATTTTTTTTTAAATTTAAGGGTAAGTAACTACTAACAGTGAGTATTAACGAGGCCAGCTGTCACTGTAATAAACATCTCTTGCAGAAATAAGTTGTCAAGTATCATTGCACAAATCACTTAATGTTATTTTATTTATTTATTTTTTAATTTTATTTTATTATGTGTTGTTTTATTTTTAAAGGGAGAGATCATCTCACCCAGCTGTTTGGTGATCCAGTATCCTGGAATAAAAACAGATAAGGTCAGCAATGAATCTTTCCTGAGACTGTGATGATATTTTCACTTTAGAGGTCTGGGTTTGCCCGGAAAGGAACAGCCAAATGTATTAGCAAAAGGAAAGAAATCACTTCCAAGCTTTTATTTTGTAAGAGAATCTCCAAACGGGTCCAACTGCCAGCTAGTGGCTCTTCACCCCACCTACTTGCTCTCACGTTTTGGTTGTTTCTGTCACCTGACACTGACGTGTATTTGAATTCTGTGCCATTTAATTTTGGTCCAAGCGTGGACACAAACTCATTTCTTTGTTTCCTCCTTAGCACAGCTAAGACAGATTGGAACTTTCACAAAAGATTTTCTAAAATACCAATTAAAACAAAAAAAAAAAGAAAAGAAAAGGAACATAAAATATATAAGTGCATGAAAACTGTGGCATATAAACTACAGTTTCCTAATTTTATTTGTGCTGGTGTGCACCGAGGGCTTGTAGACCTTGTCCTATTTGACACCCTAACTGAGATGGTTTACTTAACGTCAAATGGCTGACACAAATTTACAGCCTTCTCCCTCTCGAGGAGGAAAAATTTTCCTGACCCTCTTAGGGTCCCTGGCTGGGTCTGAAAATTAAACTGACAAAGATAGAGTCACAGGAGAAAAGCATGCAAATTTATTAAATTGGTTACATGGAAAAAAAAATTGGTTACATAGACATGGGAGCCTTCCCAAGACAATGAAGACGCAAGTAAGCAGAGCAGGAAGCTTTTATACCTTTCAGACAAAGACACGATAAATATGTGATAAGTTGACAACACAAGGGGGTTTGGGCTAGGGGTAGTAAATGGTGAAGAGGTAAGAAGGTGTATTTATACACCCTTCTAGGCTCTGAATTCCCATTTTCTAGGGTTAAGGATGTTTTCCCTTCCCCTCATGTAGGGAGGATACCTTTCACATGGGAGATTTTGCTCCTACTTTCAGGCAACAAACACAAGAGGTTGGGGAGGAGGGAACAATCAGAGTGACCTTCCTCTTTCTGCCATTTTCTCAAATTCTTTCAGTGTAAGATATTCAATAGGCTAAAAGGGCCATATTTGGGAGTGGTATGTCCTGAACCCCATTTATTTTGCCTGTGTTCTGACTTCCAAAATCTGGCTTGGCTTCCTATGGGGGAAATCATTTGAGCATCCTCAGTTTCTTTCTACACATCTTACCCACAAGGTGGTCCAGATCAAGAGAGAGAGATTTCCACTCAACCACCTGGGCTTCCCTCTTCCCTTCCCCACCAGTACAAAGAGAGCCTCTTCCTATGTTCTGACAGGAAAAACACATATTTTAGTCAACTGATTGATGCCATGAACGACCCCACTCTTGAGGTGAGATTCTCCCACCTGCACACACCCGATCCTTTAGAGGTCCAATGATCTAAAATACCATAAATGACTAATTAACATAACATGCCCAGGTCCATACAATGAGAGTGGGTAAGGCAAGATGGCAGTTCAGGAGCTGTACCTGCTCCCATAAAAACCAGGATATGTTCTCCCCCACACCCAACTTAACATTGGAAAGTACCACATTTGTCCTTACCCACCAGCCCATCAGCCCAGTGGGCTTATGTCATAAAATGCTTATTAAAGCAAAGAGGCTTGATGACCCTTCCACCGCTATACTTTTTACCTAAAATGACTCCTACTGATTTATTTGTATATATTATTTCCATCACTAAAATCTTTCCTTTATTCTGTTCTCATGAGATCAGTTTGCTCAAACCTACATAGGACCCTGAATTTATTAGATAAGGTTGGATGAGCCTTTGCAAAGAGAATCCATGTGGAAATTGTGGAGAAACTGGGCACAATTGCCACCCAAAATGTGTCTCTTTGGCATGAGGATTATTTTAGGCTGATTATTTTTAAGAAACAGAAGACTCAAGAAGTTTTTCTTTTTACCTTCCCCTTAACTGCCCCAAATAATTTAGATAAGGAGCCTTCATGAACCAAAAAGAGAGCTATTAGCAAAGCTAACTTTGTTTTAGGTGAGAAAGACTTCACAAATCTTGGCAAACATTTGTTTACCAAATATTTGCTCTTCCCACCTGCTAGTGAATTGTCTTCCTCCCTTTTGAAGTTCCAGACCCCTGCTTCTCCTTAGCTCAGGGCAGCGTGTAAGCCTCAGCTGCCTGTCTGTGGGTCTCATATTCCTCTGTGGCCCCTTTGTATAGATAATTAAATTCATTTCTCTCCTGTTAATCTGTTTCATATCAATTTGTTTTGTTTCAAGTTTTTATTTAAATTCTTGTTAGTTAACATAGAGTGTGATATAGTTTCAGGAGTAGAATTTAGTGATTCATCACTTACATATAACACCCAGTGCTCATCTCAAGTGCCCTCCTTAATACCCATCATCCTTTTAGCCCATCCCCTGCCCTCATCCTCTCCAGCAACCCTCAGTTTTTTCTCCATAGATAAGAGTCTGTATCTTTTGTCTCTCTCTCTCTCTTTTTTCTTTTCCCTATGTTCATCTGTTTTGTTTCTTAAATTCCACATGAGTGAAATCATATAGTATTTGTCTTTCTCTGACTGCCTTATTTTGCTTAGCATAATACCCTCTAGCTCCATCCACATCATTGCAAATGGCAAGCTTTCATTCTTTTTTATGGCTGAGTAATATTCCATTGCATATATTATATATACCACATCTTCTTTAACCATTCATTAGTCAATGGACATTTGGGCTCCATAATTTGGCTAATGCTGATAATGCTGCTATAAACATTGGGGTGCATGTGTCCCTTCTAATCAGTATTTTTGTATCTTTTGGGTAAATACCTAGTAGTGTAATTGCTGGATCATAGGGTAGTTCTATTTTTAACTTTTTGAGGATCCTCCATACTGTTTTCCAGAGTGGCTGCACATGTTTGCATTCCCACTAATAGTGCATGAGGGTTCCCCTTTCTCTGAATCCTCACCAACATCTGTTGTTTCCTGTGTTGTTAATTTTAGCCATTCTGACAGGTGTGAGGTGGTATCTCATTGGGGTTTTGATTTGTATTTCCCTGATGATGAGTGATGTTGAGCATAGCTTTTCATGTGTCTGTTAGCCATCTGGATGCCTTCTTTGGAAAAATGTGTATTTATGTCTTCTGCCCATTTCTTAACTGGATTATTTATTTCTTGGGGTGTTGAGTTTGGTAAGTTCTTTACAGATTTTGGATACTAACCTTTCATCAGATATGTCATTTGTAAATATCTTCTCCCATTCCATTGGTTGTCTTTTAGTTTTGTCAATTGTTTCCTTCATTGTGCAGAGACTTTATATCTTGATTAAGTCCCAATAGTTCATTTTTGCTTTTGTTTCCCTTGCCTCCAGAGACATGTCTAGTAAGAAGTTTCTATGGCCGATGTCAAAGAGGTTGCTGCTTGTCTTCTTCTCTAGGCTTTTGATGGTTTCCTGCCTCACATTTAGATCTTTCATTCATTTTGAATTTATTTTTGTGTATGGTATAAGAAAGTTTCATTCTGCCTGTTGCAGTCCAGTTTTCCCAACACTATATGTTCAAGAGACTGCCTTTTTTCCATTGGATATTCTTTCCTGCTTTGTCAAAGATTAATTGACCATATAGTTTTGGGTCCATTTCTGGATTTTCTATTCTGTTCCATTGATCTATGTGTCTGTTTTTGTGCCAGTACCATAGTCTTGATGACTACAGCTCTGTAATATAGCTGGTGTCTGGATTTGTGATGCCTCCAGCTTTGCTTTTCTTTTTCAAGATTTCTTTGGCTATTTGGGGTCTTTCGTGGTTCCACACAAATTTTAGGATTGATTGTTCTAGTTCTGTGAAAAATGCTATTGGTATTTTGATAGGGATTACATTAAATGTGTAGATTGCTCTGGATGGTATAGACATTTTAACAATATTTGTTCTTCCCGTCCATGAGCGTGGAATGTTTTTCGATTTCTTTGTGTCATCTTCAATTTCTTTCATAAGTGTTCTATAGTTTTCAAAGTACAGATCTTTTACCTCTTTGGTTAGGTTTATTCCTAGATATCTTATGGTTTTTGGTGCAATTGTAAAAGGGATTGATTCCTTGATTTCTCTTTCTGCTGCTTCATTATCAGTGTATAGAAATGCAACAAATTTCTGTACATTGATTTTGTAGCATGAGACTTTACTGAATTCATTTATCAGTTCTAGCAATATTTTCATGGAGTCTTTCTAGTTGTCTACATAGAGTATCATGTCATCTCTGAAACTTTGACTTCCTTCTTGTTGATTTGGATGCCTTTTATTTCTTTTTGTTGTCTGATTGCTGAGGCTAGGACTTCCAGTACTATGTTAAATAACAATGGTGAGAGTGGACATCCCTATCTTGTTCCTCAGTCTTTCCCCATTGAGGATGATATTAGCTGTGGGTCTTTCGTATATGGCCTCTAAATGAAATAGAGGTATGTTCCCTCCTTTCCTCCTTTGTTGAGGGTTGTTATCAAGAATGGATGCTATACTTTGTCAAATGCTTTTTCTGTATCTATTGAGAGGATTATATGGTTCTTATCCTTTCTTTTATTAATGTGGTGTATCACGTCAATTGATTTGTAAATATTGAACCACCCTTGCAGACCAGGAATCAATCCCACTTGATCATGGTGAATGATTCTTTGAATGTACTGTTGGATTCAATTTGTTAGTATTTTGATGAGAATTTTTGCACCCCTGTTCAACAGGGATATTGGCCTGTAATTCTCCTTTTTGGTGGGGTGTTTGTCTGGTTTTGGAACCAAGGTAATTCTGGCCTCATAGAATGAGTTTGGAAGTCTTCCTTCCATTTCTATTTTTTGAAACAGTTTGAGAAGAATCGATATTAACTCTTCCATAAATGTTTGGTAGAATTCCCCTGGGAGCCATTTGGCCCTGGACTTTTGTTTTTTGGGAGATTTTTGATTACTGACTCAATTTCTTTGCTGTTTATGGGTCTGTTTAAATTTTCTATTTCTTCCTGTTTCAGTTTTGCTAGTTTTCGTGTTTTTGGGAATTTATCCATTTCTTCCAAGTTGCCCGATTTGTTGGCATGTCACTTTTCATACTATTCTCTTATAATTGTTTGTGTTTCTGTGGTGTTGGTTGTGAAGAGATCACATTCCTCTCCCATTCATGATTTTATTTATTTGTGTCCTTTCTCTTTTCTTTTTGATAAATCTGGCTAGGGGCTTATCAATTTTATTAATTCTTTTGAAACACCAACTCCTAGTTTCATTGATCTGTTCTACTGGGGTTTTTTGTTTGTTTGTCTCTATATCATTTATTTCTGCTCTAATTTTCATCATTTCCCTTCTTCTTCTAGCTTTAGGCTTCATTTGTTGTTCCTTTTCTTACTCCTTTAGGTGTAAGGTTTGGTTGTGTATTTGAGATTTTTCTTGCTTCTTGAAGTAGGCCTGTATTGCTATATAATTCCCTCTTAGGACCACTTTTGTTGCATCCCAAAGGTTTTGGACTGTTGTGTTTTCATTTTCATTTGCTTCCAAGTATTTTTTTATTTCTTCTTTAATTTCCTTGTTAACCCATTCATTCTTCAGTAGGATGTTCTTTAACCTCCATGTATTTGTGGTCCTTCCAAATTTTTTCTTGTGGTTTACTTCAACTTTCATAATGTTGTGGTCAGAAAATATGCATGGTATGATCTTAATCTTTTTGTATTTGTTAGAGTCTGATTTGTAACCTAGTATGTGATCTATCCTGGAGAATGTCCCATGTGCACTCAAAAAGAATGTGTATTCTGAGCATGGAGGACATTAGGAGAAGGAAGGAAAAAACGAAGGGGGGAAAATCAGAGGGAGAGATGAACCATGAGAGACTGTGGACTCTGAAAAACAAACTGAGGGTTTTAGAGGGGAGGGGGGTGGGGGGATGGTTTAGACCGGTGATGGGTATTAAGGAGGGCATGTACTGCATGGAGCACTGGGTGTTATATGAAAACAATGAATCGTGGATCACTACATCAAAAACTAATGATGTATTGTATGGTGACTAACATAGCATAATAAAATTAAATTAAAAAAAAAGAATGTGTATTCTGCTGCTTTAAGGTGAAATGTTCTGAATAGATCTGTTAAGTCCATCTGGTCCAGTGTGTCATTCAAAGCCATTGTTTCCTTGTTGGTTTTCTGCTTAGATCATTTGTCCATTGCTGTAAGTGGGGTGTTAAAGTTCCCTACTATTATTGTATTATTATCAATGAGTTTCTTTATGTTAGCTATTAATTATTTTATGTATTTGAGTGCTCCCAAGTTGGGGGCATAAATATTTACAATTGTTAGACCTTCTTGTTCGATAGACCCCTTTATTATGATATAGTGCCCTTCTTCATCTCTTGCTACAGTCTTTGGTTTAAAATCTAGTTTGTCTGTTATAAGTATGACTACTCGGGCTTTCCTTTGACATCCCTTAGCATGATAAATGGTTCTCCATCCCCTCACTTTCAATTTGGTGGTGTCTTTAGGTCTAAAGTGAGTCTCTTGTAGGCAGCATATAGATGGGTCTTATTTTTTTGTCCATTTTGACACACTATGTCTTTTGATTAGAGCATATAGTCCATTTACATTCAGAGTGATTATTGATTGTTATGAATTTAGTGCCCTTGTATTACTTGTTAAGTCATTGTTTCTGGATATTTTCTCCGTTCCTTTCTAGTCTTTGTTGCTTTTGGTCTTTCTTTCCCACTCAAAGAGTCCCCTTTAATATTTCTTGCAGAGCTGATTTAGCGGCCACGAACTCCTTTAGTTTTTGTTTGTCTGGGAAACTCTTTATCTCTCCTTCTATTCTGAATGACAGCCTTGCCGGATAGAGTATTCTTGGTTGCTTATTTTTCCCATTCCGCATTTTGAATATATCATGCTACTGTCTTCTAGCCTGCCAAGTTTCTGCAGACAGATCTGCTGCAACCCTTCCCTTGTAAGTTAGGGATTTCTTTTCCCTTGCTGCTTTTAGGATTTTTTCCTTATCTCTATATTTTGCAAATTTTACTATGATATGTCTTGGTGTTGGCCTGCTTTTGTTAATTTTGATGGGCCTTCTCTGTGCCTCCTGGATTTGGATGTCTGTTTCCTTCCACAGATTAAGGAAGCTTTCAGCTATAATTTCCTCAGGTAAACCTTCTTCTTTTTTCCTCTCTTCTTCTGGGACTCCTATGATACAAATGTTATTATACTTAATGGAGTTGCTGAGTTCCCTAAGTCTACATTCGTGATTCAGTATTTTTCTTTCCCTCTTCAACTTTATTATTTTTCATAGTTTTATCTTCTATATCATTTATTCATTCCTTTGTTTTTTCCATCCTGTGGTCATTACATCCAGTTAGTTTTGCATCTCAGTTATAGTATTTTTTACTTCAGGCTGATTAGTTTTTAGGTCTTTTATCTCTGCAGTAAGGGACTCCCTGGTGTCTTCTATGCTTTTCTCAAGCCCAGCTAGTATCCTTATGATTGTTTTAAATTTTGGATTAAGCATATTAACTTATATTTGTTTCAATTAGATCCCTGGCCATGACCTTTTCTCGTTCTTTTTTTAGAATGAATGCCTCCATCTTGGCATTTTGTCTAGGTCTTTGTCTTCTGTGTACTAGGAAAGCCTGTTTTCTGTGTATTAGGAAAGACTGTGTATTAGGAAAGTTTCCTCTCCTGAGAGTAATGGCTTTATTAAGAAGAGTGTCCAGTGCCTCATGCTTCAGAAAGTGTTTCTGGTGTATGGTGTGTGCACTCTCCTGCTATGTTTTGGTTGCTCTATCCTTCAGGTCCATCCTCTGCAGAGTTTCTCCTTGCCTGCAGTGGGGAGTGTTTGAACCTTGTTCAGAGTGTGGTGAGTTTTAACTAGGTGTACTCTGGTTTTGCTTGTTAAAGGAGACCGGCTGATATTTCCAGTAGAACTGAAACTTTGCACACTCTATGTTCGGTAGACATGGTGTGGGGGGGGGGGTGGGGCAGGTGGGGTTGTGCTGGTGTTCTGGGGGAAGGGCCTGCTGCTCTGGTTCTCAGGCACTTGCCTTAGTAAAGAAGCACCTGCAGAGTGCAGAGGGGTGGGGCTTGGTGTAAGCAGCTCTGGCCTCCACTGTTGGCACTGTGCTGCTCACTGAAGTCAGTCTGTGCTGATGGGTGGGGGAGAAAAAATGGCACCAGCCCTCTTCTTCATCCCCAGAGAGGGGAGATGGCACCTCCCTCCCCCTCCCTGCTGTCTGGGAAGCCCTCCCAGAAGAATGAACAATCTCCCTTCGTGTATCTCAGGCATCCCTCACATTCCTGCCTTCACCCTGTCTATGCCTGGGCCATCTGCCTGCCTGGCAGCGCAGTGCACCTGTGTATTACCCCAGGCAGGCCAGGTGAATTTCACAACTCCAAACTTTGGGGACCTGGCATGGTATGGACCCATGCACATCCTTTGGGGGAGGGTCTCACCTCACTGGGGCTGGTGCTGGTTTGTCCCAGGGCAGTTGCACCCAGTGCAGGAGCTTAAAGCTTAGAGTAAAGCACAACAAAAAGCTGATGTCCAGGTTAGCCATCCTCAGCAGGTGTATCTGCCCCTATGCTAAGGAATGGGGCAGTGCAATGGCACCTGCCAGCTCTTTTGTCCCCTGAGAGGCAATGCTACCTCTCCCAGATGCACTCTAAGAAGGGAGAACCATCTCTTCCCGTCCATACCAGGGGATCCTCAGATTGCAACCTCCACTCCCAGGCCTCTGATTTCCTTCTCCACAGGAGCACTGCAGTGCCTGCTGGGCTCAATACTAGCCAAGTCACTGACCTCTAACACTCCACTCTTTGAGCTCTGCTGGTTGTAAAAACTCACGAGAATCAGTCCCTCTTGTTTTCCTAGTCGAAACTGTTTACCTTGTGCAATCCCCTGTGTGTTGCTCTCTCTCTCTCTCCCTCGCCTCTCTCCATGATCAGGGATCATGTCAGTTTGATTATTAGATCAGTTAGAAGAACATAGAAGAGTAGAAGAAACTCCCCATGCCCTCCCCCCCCCCCACACACAAATTCCCAAAAAGGAAGATTAGATATTTGGTCATTATTGAGGGTGTGTGCTGTCATTCTAAGTTCAGCCATTCTAACTGAATGACAAATGTCTGAAAGCTAATGAGTAGGAAAAAGGAGCCTGCTAAATTATGGCAACAGCTTCCTCCTCTTTATTTTTTAATGTATTTTTTTAAGTTTTTATTTTTAAATAATCTCTACACCCAATGTGGGGCTTGAACTCATAACCCTGAGATCAAGAGTCACACCTTCCACCAATTAAGCCAGTCAGGCACCCCATACTTCCTGCTTTTTAAAAACAATGATGAATGAGTTGAAATAAAAAGCTCCATTTCTCACTTCTGGCCTCTGAAGCCTGAGAAAAGCAGGATATGGACTTCTGACCTATTAATCTTACCAACTTCATAAACATGAATTCAGACAAAAACAAAGTGTTTTCTATTCACTGGAGAAGGAAACAGCTCTAGAAGACATTTGTTGCTCAACTCATAAATATCTAATCAAATTCAGGAGTGATTATTTGGAATAAACTCTAAATAAGTGAGCTAAAAAATAAACAAATACATCTATCAGCTTGGAATCTTTCTGCCACCCACCTCAAGCCCCCTTAACCAATAGGATTTGCTCTTGCTTATTCTTCCTGGCCCTATTGCCAAATTTTATTCCCATCCTGCTACTTAAGCCTTCAGTTTCCTTCATCCTTGCTATTTACTCCTAAAACCTAAAAGAAAAAAAAAAAAAACAGACCCAAACCATCACCTCTGCTTTCCCTTCAAAATAATCCAAGCGACTCCAATCCTGCTGTCCACCACCTGACTTTCCTGCTAGGCCCACACCCCCGACACCCACAGCTAGCCTGTTGAACAGGTTTACCTTTATTCCCTCCTATCTGAACAGAAACCAAGCTTTCTTGATAATACTTCATGCTCAGCTGCCTTTTCTTATGAAATCCCTATTGTCTACTCCTACTTATTTTATAATAGAAATTTCTATCCTGCTGTGCCTTTAAACCCATCAATCCATTTTCATTAAAAGTCTTTCCAACCCTTGATTTAATTACTTCCAGAATGTAAACGCACAGTCCATATGGCTCTTATGATGACATTTACTCTCCCGTTTTTTTGTCTCAAGGAATCCATCTTCTCATCAGGAGCTGGAATAATCTTTCTAAATTGCATATCTGTTTATATTCTTTCCCACTATTAAATTGTTTAATGATTCTCTATAACCTATTGGGTAAATTCCAAGCCTCTCACATGCTTGGAAATCTATTATTATGGCATCGTTCTAATTTTACTTTCTGACATGCCCCACCCCCAAAATTTCATTCCAGCCATGCCAAATTGCTATACATCCATATATACATACAGGGTGCTTACTTCTGCCCACCATTTTCCAGGGTAATTGACAAACCCCTACATTTCCACAGACACACCCAGGAAATCTGCTTCTCACTTTTTAGGAGGTATAAGTATTTTCTACTATGTGTGTCACATCACGAAAATTCTAAGAACAGAGCATACCTGGGGATGGACAGCTGGTTCACTGCTTTTCAACTCTATGTGATCTGACCAAGGTGATAGCCAGAACTCTCTCAGAGCCACGAGTTCTCTGAGATTCCTGGACCAGAGTGTGACACGTGGGTGTTTTAATAACTGGCGTCCCCTTAAGTCGGTGTTATTTAAACTCTAGTTCAGTATTTATTTAGTAAGATGGGAAGAAGATGACCTTTAGTAATAAAAAATGTGTGTTATATTATGTTAAAACTTATAATGCAGGATTCATGATCTCATCATCACAGCTAATATTGTTTGCAATATATCACATACTGTGATAAGTATGTTATATCCATTTTTTCATTTGTTCCTCAAACTATTTAGTCCTACTCTTATCATCTTACTTCAGTCACACCCTCACTGACTTCTGCTATTTCTAGTTACCCCAACCTGCTATACTTCTTCTTTTGCATAGCAATGTTCACATTCTAAAGTACTATTTACCTGTTTATTATGTTTACTGCTCCTTTTCTGCCTTTTCTTTACAGAATATACATTCC
This sequence comes from Halichoerus grypus, assembly GCF_964656455.1. NCBI lineage: Eukaryota > Metazoa > Chordata > Mammalia > Carnivora > Phocidae > Halichoerus > Halichoerus grypus. The sequence goes on from NC_135718.1 coordinate 122,926,899, forward strand.
ACAAGACATCAGCCTTTTAAAAAAAATTCTACCTGATTATAGACGTACATAGTAGGTGTTCTATAAATATTTGTTTCATGAGTAGCCAAAGCTCTATGAAATAAATAGTATTTTTAAATCCTCATTTCACAAATAAGGAAATTGAGACACAAAGAGGTTAGCACATACAGCAGGTAGATGGAGGACCCAGAATTTGAATGGCCAGTGGATTCCAGAGTTTCTTAACATTACACAGCAGGCAGCGTAAGAATTTATTTGGAATTTTCTTTCACTTAAAAATTATCATCAGTCTTGATCACAAAGGCTAGCAGTCCCTTTTACAGATACAGCCATTGAATATTGTTTGAAAACTCATGAAAACTTCAAATATTGTTTAGGAAACTTTATTTCTGGTTTTTATGTTCCAAAAAGTGTTTCCTTCTTGGACATTGTTTATATTCTCCCTTTAGGTTTTATTTGTTTCTGTTGTTGTGGTAATTTTCCAAACCAGGAAACTACTTTGGAACTATATTTAGGATGTTTAAATTTAGATAATAAGCTAAATTGCTTCTTCCAGGCAACAGTGTCATGCTTTCTATGGTTTCAGAATTCTAACTGCCCAAAATACAAGGTATTGTCAGCCAGATGGTTCTTTCTAATGGTTGGAGTCATGGCTTTTAGCAGCATGCTTTCCCATCTCATGAATATCTCCACAGAGACATGACGCAACCAGCAAGGGCTGGTGAGTTCATTTTTTCTAAAGTACGTCAGCATACACATGCACAGGGATGAAACTAATATGCATTTTTTTCTACTAAAGAAAAACACACTCCTCCTGTGTCTCCTCTATTCTCAACACTTCACTACAACACCATTCACTTCTGACACCAGATGTGTGGCGTTTCCACACACCACGCAATTCTGAGACACCAGCTGGAGACCTGACAATTCAGTTCAATCCTGACACTATCTACCTGGTGATGGTTCTGCTCCCACACATTAAGGGGTCAGTCCTACCAGACTGTTCCCCACCCCCACTTAGATGTCAATCACAAATCCAGGTTGTCACCTGTCCTTCTGACCTATGGGTATAAACTGGAGGTTCCTAGGACATGCTCCTCGGGTTCTACTATTTTGCTAGATTGGCGTGTAGAACTCAGGAGAACGTTTTACTTACGAGATTTCCAGTTTATTATAAATAGATGCAACTCACAAACAGCCAAATGGAAGGTATGTAGGAAAGGGTGAGGAGGGGCATGACTTCTCTGGCACCAATCTCCCTGCATCTCCACATGTTCACCACCCAGGATGCTCTTGAACCCAGTCCTTTGTTTGTTTGTTTTTTATGGCTGCTTCATTACAGAGGCACAATTGATTAAATCATTGACCATTGGTGATTGAACTCGATCTCTAACCCCACTCTTCTCCCCCGAGGTCAGGGGGTGGGGCTGAAAGTTCCAACCCCATAGTAGAAAAAAACCACTTGCTGGCAAATCAATACCAAATTATTGTCTTCTTTCTTGGTGACCACAAAGAATTATTCCAGCACTAATTTGATATATTGTGTCTGACCCTGTTCAGGGAACACAAATGTGCAGAACCCTGAGGAGAGCTTTTAGAAGGGTTCATCACATAAATGTTGAGTCTTGGGAGGTGAAACCATGGAAGTGGCAAGGTGGCCCCTGGAAGCAGAATGAGCTGTGTCTGAGAAAGCTTGAAGTTTGGCTTTAAGGTTAGAAGTGAACCACTCCAGAGAGGGCATCTTCAAGGGCGTATCAAATACACATTTTGGCCTCCTGCCAAAAGGTCAAGTACAGGAATATAATAGTTGATCAAAGTGGAGGCCAAAGCTTATTATGAGGATCATGGAATGCATTTGGATGCTGGAGGAAGAAAAATTAGATATTTTGGGTAAACCAAGACAGTTGAACAATTATTGCAAATGTATTATGAAAGTTTAATAGTCGAACTTTTTAATGTTTCTATTCTCATGCAGGAACAAGAATTTATCAAGAATTTCTCAGCACTATCTGCTGCTGGGTTGTTCCCATGGTTATTTTACTGCTTCTTTGTGATACTTCCCAGACCTCCATTTTCCAATGAAGTCAGAAGAGCAAGATATTTGGGAACTATGGCATTTTTTCTTCACAATTTCTTCCTTTTTTCCTATATCTTATAATAGTTTATTACATTATAATTGATGATACTTTATCATGAATGTCACATGTGATTTGGAATTTTTTTCGCTTTATCACATTTGAAGTGGCAGCATTGACACTTTTTCCATTCTGCTTTGGTGAGTTCCTAGAGGACTTGCGTAAAAACATAGTGGCCTAAAGGAACTAAAATAACTCAATACAGCTATGAAAGATCATTTTGTTTAACACAACGAGTGCTATCATATCAAGCAATTCCATAAAAATTATCACTTTGATGGAAACTCTTGTTTTGCCTCGTGCAATTATTTAATTTTATTAGATGTTTGTTGGCTAAAAATTTATGTTTTCCCTAAAGTTGTCCTTATAATTCACTGTCAATATTTAATATTAACGGTAAAACTATTTCCCCATTTATTTAAATATTTAAACGTTTCTTGTACATACAGTCAATAGGTTTAACGTGATTTATCACAGTAATACATATTAGGGATATTTGTAATAAGACATGTGTAGTATATATCCTTCAACTGACTGATGGAATCCTAATATAAAGCACATAAGGAGACTTTTCACCAAGTTGCATCTAGAATACCTGCTGCCCATATTTAAAAGAGAAAATTCAGTAGTGACTACACATTTCAATGACATTCTTTTTATACATGACCATCACTGTTACTCGGATTAGATGTGATTAGATATGGCTTTGTGGAATGCCAGAAATGATGCTGTAAGGGGCATCAGCTATTTGGCCTTCCACAGGACAAAGCTGAATTGCAAATTGTAGTCAAGCACTGAGGCTACTAGTACTACTACAAGTACTGAGGTCAAGTACAGGAGCATCTCTGGTCTCTGTACCACTAAAATGGTATTATGGGGTTGGAGGGGAGGTGCTTTATTGTGAAATCGAATGTGATAGTTTTTCTGAGACACATGGGCAGGGGTAGGTGCATGCATTCCTGGTCTGGGTGCATCGTCACAGGTAGTGATGAACTGAAGGACGTCAGTTGTAGGCACATCACCAGAGACCGACTGCGCCCAGCTCAACATTTCGGAAATGCACCCTAATTCCTTGGATTATCCGTTGACAGGTTCTGGGTAAGCAGTCATGTGCCCAAATAGTGTTCAGAACCACCTGTGACCTCTGGGAGCAGAATGTTAGGTTCCATGTGCATAACCACTGATTTCTTCCACCTTCCCCTTCAGTCAGAATGCTAAAGATACCATCTCTTCCAATCATCCCAAGAACCCATATTACTCATAAAAGATAGAAATTGCATAAGAAGCTATACAATGACTTTAGATTTCCCTCCTGTATAAACTCTGAAATTTGGACTAGGGGCAGCCCTGGGAGGGTTGGGAGGCTGTAGAGGCAGGACTCATGAGAGGGAAAACATCTCCAGCAGAACCTCGCCTAATTAGCCCTCAAGGGTTGCTACCTCCTGGAGCCAGTAGGCTTGATCCTCTCTTGGGAACTATATTTTGGGTGGGTGTGGGGTGGGTAGGGAATAGAATGCGGCCACAAACTAGACCTAGTAAATGGCATGGTAAAGGAAACATAGATTTACAGCAAAATATCTGAGCTCCCCTCCACCCCCTTTGGAGGACCTGGTGCACTTATCAATCAGACCAGTGATGGAATTTCAGGTCCCAGGAGACAGGAGGGAAGGCAGAGAGTCTTGATTTCCAGAGGGCCAGGGATGTCATTATTAGAGACCACACGGGGATTTAGATGGCAATAAATAGCCGTATGCCCAAGGGACTCAGGAATACCTGAATTATGCCTTGCCAAATACACTCCACCTTCTCTGTCATCCCTCTATCCCCTCCCCTGCTCCCTTGGCCTGGGTCCCTAACAGGGAGGTGTAGGGTCAGGATATTACCCCAGCTCGGGTCTGGCCTCTCATTTCCTTGAGCTCCATATCTCCAGTGACATTCTCCTCACTCAGCACCCTTTCCAATGGCCATCCTAGACTTGGTTGCTGTTAAGACCTTCTATGATATTTTCAACCCTTCTCTTCCTTTCTTGAAATGCAGACCTCTTTACTTCTTCCCTCTCTTTGAGGAAATGTGCTTACCTCCTACTTAAGTGGGAAAACAGAAGCCAGATCATACACCTCATATACAACCAAACAGTGCCCACACTTGTTCTTTCCTTTTCCCCCTGTAAAGTAGAGATGCCCATCCTCCCATCTGAGGTCATTTTCCGCAGCTGAGTTCCGAATCTTATCCACTATGGCTTTATCAGGAAACTTGTGTGGCTCTCCTGTGCCAATCTCCTCTATGCACCACCCTACCCCGCCCCCCCATCTACTGCAGCCAATCTACCCCTTACCCTGAGGTGCCACTCCAGCTACTGCCCTCTGTCTTTACTCTCTTTAGCAGCCAAATACAATTTTTGTTAGTCTTTAAAATCACACTAGTGCTTTCTATTATATATACATATAAAGTTATAGTTATTATATATAAAAACACACTCATATTACATGAGTATAAAATGCCAAATAAATAGTTTCTCTTCCTAGACATCCCACAAATACAAATCCCAGAGATAATCACTGTGAAATTGTGTATATACGTATGTAATGTACATAGGTGCATAAGAATTTCTTACACAGGGTACGCCCAGGTGGCTCAGTTGGTTGAGTGTCCAACACTTGGTTTTGGTTCAGGTCATGATCTCATGGGTCCTGGGATCGAACCCCATGTCAGGCTCTGCAATCAGTGGGAAGTCTGCTTGAAGATTCTCTCCCTCTGCTCCCGCCCAACTCGCCTGCATGCACATGCGTGTATGCTCTCTCTCTCTCAAACAAGTAAATAATTTCTTTTTTTTTTAAGTTTTTATTTATTTATTTGACAGAGAGAGACACAGCGAGAGCAGGAACACAAGCAGGGGGAGTGGGAGAGGGAGAAGCAGGCTTCCCGCTGAGCAGGGAGCCCGATGCGGGGCTCGATCCCAGGACCCTGGGATCACGACCTGAGCCGAACGCAGACGCTTAACGACTGAGCCACCCAGGCGCCCCCAAATAAATAATTTCTTACACGAATGGAATCATATGATACATGCTGTTCTGCAACATGCTTTTTTTCATTTTACATATTTTAGATATCTTTTCATGTCAGTACATATAAATACACCTCATTCTTGTTAGTATCTGCATGAAATTTTAATGGTTTTTTAATATTCATGACTCTCTCTTCAGTGACTAGAATAGTGCCCAGCACATAGTAGGCACTTTATGAATATTGATGAATGAGTAAATTCCACTGTTTATAAGCACATCATATTTGAAAACAGTCCTCTGTTGATAACCTGCGGGGTGAGGAAAGACAGGTGCCCCTTCTTTGCTCAGCTGATAGCCAACCAGTTGCCAGACATGTGAGTGAGGCCCCTGGGAGTAGTCGGTCCCCAGCTAACTCACCAACTGACCACAGATACATGAGCTAGTTTAACCCAGTCCAGTAGAGTCTGAGCCATACCAGAAAGACTACCCAGAAGATCCTTGTTTATAAATAGTTGTTTTAGGGAACTAAATTTTAGGATTGCTTTGCCACAGAGGCCCTTCAAAATACCTTTGTCATTTGCTAGCAGTTTGTTAAGCTAAAGCACAGACAGGATTGTAGTTATCAACTTGGCAGTTATCAAGTATCAACCCCAGGCATCTCATGGGGCTCATTATATATGGGACACATTCAGCTTACAAAGAACTGATCAGGGTTTTGACACATGAAATAATTTGCTTTTTGTTGTTTTGTTGAGGTGGTGGTTGGTGTGGCCTTTGTGGGAAACTACTCAGGCAAAATGGACAGATCTTGAAGAGGTACTCACCCAACACATTCTTTCCAGTCACATGGAGGTAAACCTGGACTCAGGATGTGAGTGGGGATGGAAAGGAAGTGTGATGGAAGGTTTGTTCTCCTAATGCTGCTACAGAATCTCTGATACCAAGAAACTTCTCTCTGTACTGGGCATGACAAGAGTACCCCACTGACAGGGTGGATTTACCCATGGTTGTAACAAACCAGGCCAAGTGTTGAAGCAGGAAATGGGGGGTTTCAGAGACATTACGTGCAGTTCCCCTGGCGGAACCATTGTTGAGGGTGAGGGAGATGAGGGAGATAAGAATAGGCTTCAAAACAACCATTATATTTTGTCTTTTTGCAATTTTTCTGAGAGAGAAATGTGTAAGAGACTTGTTGAGGTAGCAATGTTTTGAAGGGACGTAGCCGTGGAGAGAAAATTTTTAGAACATGGGGTTCTAAGAGCAGCAGTGGGGCAAGTCCTAATGCACAATGATTTGCGAGACTGCCTGCATCTTATTTGCTATTTTTGTCCCATTGGCCAAATCAAATCAAAGGTAGCCCAAACCCTCAAGGGATGAAGAAAGACCCTACCTCTGATGAGAGAGATTATTAAGGATGTGAATACAGAAACAGAAAGCATCCATGGCCTTTTTTTTTTTTTTTTTTTTTTGGCCATCTGCCATAAGACGGTGGTCTCTATCCCAGGCTGGTCTCCATCCCAGGCCTCAGGCTTGCTCTGAAGAGTTTCCTGAGCAGAGATGGTGAATCCACTCCATATACTCATTCCACTCCCACTACTACTCTTCAGAGGCCTAAGTCACTCCTGCCCCATATCTAGTTCCACAAATCTGCACTGGTGTTCATAGCACTAAACAGCTGTTCTGTATGACTTGGGATAAAAGTCTGTCACTCACAGTTATCAACATTCTGAATCAGGAACTCGATATTTAAAGTTTGGTAACTCATCATTACTATGTGCATTTTCAAGAGCTTGGAGGAATTAGAGCAGTGAGTAATTTTTATTTCTATTACCTCTTCACTTACAGTACTGGCATTCCTGTAATATTTTATATCCTACTTGTAGATAAATATCTTCCTCTCTTGTACCCGGCATTACGTTCTTTGCACATGTCTCCTTTACGTCTTCCAGATTCCAAGGTACACTTAAAAAAGTCAAATATACCCCTAGAAATATGAAAATATTAACACTTATTTTAATATTTGTTAACATTTACATTGTAGAAAACCTAGAATTGCATCATATAATACAACAGCCATTAGCCGTATGTGGTTATTGAACACTTGAAATGTGGCTAGTTCAAATTTAGCCGTGTTATAAATAAAAAAATATACACTGAATTTTGAAGCTAGGAAGAAAAGAATGTTAAATATCACATTAATAGCTTTTATATTGATTACATGTTAAGATGAGAATATTTTTCAAATCTTGGGTTAAGAAAATACATTATTAAAATTAATTTCACTGGTTTATTTTTACTTTTCTCAATATAACAACTAAAAAATTATACAAAGTGGCTCACTTTGGTTCTCAGAATTTATTTTAGAATTTAATCTAGGAAAAAGAAAGGTGAAGTGGTTATATTAATATCAGACAAATTATGTTTGGGAACAAAACATCAAAGATAAAGGTTTTAGATAATGATAGGGGGTCAATTCATCAAGAAAACATACAAATTCTAAACATTGATGCCCCTAATAATAGAGCTTCAGAATACATGAAGCAAAAACTGAAAGCTGCATGGAAAAATAGATGAATCCACAATTAGAGTTGGGAATTTTGATATCCCTCTATCAATAATTGATAGAACATGTAGACAGAAAATTAGCAAGGATAGAGAAGACTGGAACAATACTGGCAGCCAACTTGACCTAACTGACATATATAGGAAATGGCCACTCAACAGCAGCAAAATACACAAGTATTTTTCAAGTGTACATGGAACATTTAGCAAGATACCACATTCTGAACTACAAAATATGTATACATTTTGAAAAGATTCAAATCACACAGAGCATGTTGTCTGTTCACACTGGAATTAAGTTAGACATCTATAACAAAAGTATACTTGGAAAAGACCTTCAAATACTTGGAAATTAAGTAACACACTTCTAAATAACCCATGGATAAAAGAAGAGCTTGAAAAGGAAATTAGGAAGTATTTTGTACTGAATGAAATTTAGCACAACATACTGAAATTTGTGGAATGCTTGTATTGGGGTTCTCATAGAGAAATTTGTAGTACTGACTGCTTATATTAGAAAAGAAGAGGGGCGCCTGGATGGCTCAGTCAGTTAAACGCCAACTCTCAATTTTGGCTTAGGTCATGATCTCAGGGTCATGAGATAGAGCTCCATGTTGGGCTCTATGCTGGGTGTGGAACCTGCTTAACAGTCTCTTTCTCCCTCTCCCTCTGCCCCCCCCCATCTCTGTCTCTCTCAAAAAAATAAAGAAAGACAGATCTATCTCAATGACTTCAGTTTCCTCCTTAAGAAACTAGAATCAGAAGACCCAAATAAGGGGTGTCTGGCTGCCTCAGTTAGGAAAACACACAACTCTTGATCTTGGGGTTGTAAGTTCAAGCCTCATGTTGGGCATAGAGATTGCTTAAGGATAAAATCTTTAAAAAAAAATAGAATAAGACCCAATTAAACCCAAAGTAAGCAGAAGAAATAAAGATCAAAGCAGAAACCAATGAAAACGTAAAGAGAAGAATAAATTGATGAAGGGGCGCCTGGGTGGCTCAGTCAGTTAAGCGGCTGCCTTCGGCTCAGGTCATGATCCCAGGGTTCTGGGATGGAGCCCTGCACTGGGCTCCCTGCTCAGCGGGAAGCCTGCTTCTCCCTCTTCCACTCCCTCTGCTTGTGTTCCCTCTCTCGCTTTGTCTCTCTCTGTCAAATAAATAAATAAAATCTTAAAGAAAAAAAGAATAAATTGATGAAACCAAAAGCTAGTTCTTTGAGATCAACAAAATTGATAAACCTATAGCCAGACTGGTCAGAAAGAAAAAAGAGAGAGAGAAGCTATGAATTATCAACATCAGGAATGAGCATCACTATAGATCCTGCAGCTACTAAAAGGATAAGAAAATCACGATTATGAAAATTAGTAAGGTAAGTACTACTGTATGTTGTGTGAGTGTGGACAGAAAAGAACTCTCCCGCACAGTGAAGTAAATTGATCTGCAACTCCTTTGCTGAGCATATATCCAAGAGAAAGCCTCAAGCAGATCAGAGATGTATACAAGGATATTCACTACAGAGTTGTATGGGGTAAAGGAGAGTTGGAGGCAACCTAAGTGTTCACCACAAAGAAAATGAATAGGCAAATGTAGGAGATACATGTTATGGAATATTATGCAGCACTCAGGAGCAAGGAATGTGAGGAACATATTCATATCCCAAACCTGCATGCGTAGTTAAGGGTATCTATCTTGAATTAAAGTGGATTACTGGAAGGTGGAGAGCGAGAAATGGGGAATGGCAATCAAGAGATAAGAAAAGACAGAGGGATGTTTACAATGACCACAGATAACAGTCTCTTATGAACTAAAGAATATATACCTGGTGTCCAGAAAGAGAGAAATAACCACATGAACACTACTATGTAAACTCATTGCCCTTCACGACCATTGGGATTTAATAAAATGAAAAAGAAACAACTCACTTTAGGAAGTGGACTTGTGCAGGGCACTTAAGTTGTATGACATAGATATTCAAATGAAAATTGGGCAGAAAAAAAGAGAATTAGGACAAACTGATTTTTAACAGGTAATTATTTATTTCAGCCAGCCTGCCAAATCCAGAAAAGTACAAATCTAAGCTGAGTGATATAAAGTATCCATAGTTCCACAGTCACTATGTGTATTAGCAAGTTTTACCAAAGTTATATATTACAATAAACGATGATGTTTCAGTGGAGTTGATAAACTAAGGTTTTCTTTCTAGAGCTGTAGACAAAAGCAAATCTTTTCTCCATCTTCTTGGAGAAAGAGGTGTAGTATTATTTAAATGATTTTCTCTCTCTTGCTCCAGTTTTTCAATCTTCAGAGATAGTTTATGTAACTCCAGGATCACCTTTGGGTGCTGGACACTTGAGATATATATATATATATATATATATATATATATATATATATATATCTCAAAATATGTATATATTTACAGTGTCTGGCTATTTATATACTGGCTGTTACTGGCTATATAGTATATATAAATATAAATATAAATATATATATATATAGCCAGTAATAGCCAGTATATAATATACATATATTTATATACTGTAAATAGCCATATATATATATATGTGTGTGTGTGTGTTTCTGTTTTTGTTTTTGCCTTTCAGGACTATCCCACTGTCTTTTTTCTTGAACAAGAAAATCAAAAGCGTGTAAAAGGTTGTGCTTCTCCAGGAAGTCTTGTGGTAAGAGGAAGACTGGAAGATGAAGAAAGACCACAGTACTGATTCATGGGCAGGACACCCCAGAAAAATACTTTGGATCCTAACAAAAGATTTCCCTAAGAGCTGAAGCCATATCTGTTCTTAGGTAATAATCAGAATCAGCTCAAGCAGAGAGGGAATTTAAGCGGTGAGAGAATCCCCCAAAAACATCTGAAACAATAACCAGCATGTCAGCTGACCAACCAAAAATGGAACAAAAGCACATCATATATTGGAGAAAATGCTGAGAGCTAGGGCCAGGATATCTGGTCAGGAGACTTTCCTGTTCACAGACCCAGGCTGACTTGTGATACGATCCGTGCAATAAACTTTGCTACCACCACAGACTCATCATAATGCTTCAAGGTGGAAAGAGCCAGTAAACCCCCTAAAACTAACCCCAACAACTGAGATAGTCCTTTAGGACATATCATTACTATTCTTATTTTCTGAACCATCCTATTTTCGTGTAAATTATTTCAATGTGTCATATGACATAAAATTCACTGAATGAGTATAATTCACCCTCTCAGCCTCCAAGATTTGTTCTCTGAGCAAAAGACACTCTGGGAGCCAACCATCCCATGGCCAGGATCACACTGGATGGTGACAGTTTCTGATCTTTCTCCACAGACAGATTTCCATTTGGTATTTCTGGTTTTAGGCACAAAGATCTAAGCAAAACACATTTCCTTAGCATCTTGAGTATCTCAGAGAAAACACATTTTTTTAACACTGATAATATCATAGTAAAAGGAATATTGCTGGCTTCTACTTTTTTTTCTGCCCTACTGATCCACCACTCCTTCCCCCAACAATACCACTTCTAACAACACTAGCACTGGCTAGTATTTACTGAGCACTATGTGCTTTGCACATTACATGCATTATTTCATGAAAGCCTTCAGTGACTCCATGAGGGAGGCAAGGCACTAGGGTTATTCCCATTGTAGAGACTAGGAAACTGAGGCACAGGGAAGCTAAATGCCTTCCCCTTTTAAGTGGCAGAGCCAAAGTGTGAACCCAAGGGTGTTAATTAATTCCAGATTCTGAGCTCTTAGGCACTACAGGATCTCTCTTCTTGCCTCCGTTTTCCCCTGTATAAAATGAAAGCAATGACAGTGACTCAGCTCCCGGAATCATTGTGAGTAAAATGACCTAAATAACCTGCTTAGGAACATATTACGTATTCTGCCATAACAGCTGTTTGAGAAGAGGAAGGGCAACCCCACAGGTTGACTCTCTCATGGGAGGCTCTGGAGTGCATCAGAAGCTGAGGGCGCTATTCCTCAGATATCTAGAATTAAACAGTGATGGACCTCGCTTAGGCTCAAGCATGTGCCCAAGGAGACCGCTCTGCCTCCAGCTGGGAGGGTCATTTCTCTCAGATTCGCTTCCAAACCACTCTACAGTGGTCCTACTGCTTAGCACCATTCTGCCCCAGGGAGCCGGGGTGATCTTTTCATCAAGGTGCTGGTGATGACCACTGTGAAAATGCAGAGGATGTTTTAGCTGCTCGGACCAGAGCACACACATCCTCCCTTGCACCCATACTCCATCACTGTAGTGAGCGATAGCAATCTACTATTATCTTAACAGTGTCCTTGAATTCTGGATGGTGCTGCAACCTCGGATGATAAGAGAGAGAAAGAGGAAGAGAGAGTTATTTGTTTTATGACTCATTAAAGAAAATAGCCCAGAAGTAAGGAGATTTATTGGAAGATTTTTATCCTTCGTAATCAATGTCATTGCCCATAGGACAACTTGGAGTCATTCACAGAGTAGGGGTGCACTCCATATTACCATGTGGCTGTGAATTAAGTGGGTTTACATGTGGATGGATGGATATCTGGGAAAAGGGGATGGACTCCTCACCTTGTACGAACAATTTCTTTCAATAAATTTAAGTGTTCAACAAAATGTGTGTGTGTTTACTATAGTGTGTACATTTTAAGCATTTAACAAATATTAACTAATTTAATCCCCCCCAAAAACCCTATGAGGCAAGCAGTATTATTATCCCCATTTTACAAATGGTGAAACAGAGAGATGGAGTAGGCAGGAGCAGAGTCGGTGCCGTTTTGCCCCTGCGCTCTTGGAAAATATGCTGTCTCAGCTGAGAGAACAGCTACTTGGGGACAGAGAGGGACCTTAAGATAATAAGGCTTAGAGTCAGCCACTGAGGAGTCCCTTTTTTTTTTTTTTTGAAACTGAAATTACTCAAGAAACATCTGTGACAGGGAGACATTACTCTGTGAATACTTGTAAGGACTGTGCAAATCCAGAATCCCCGAGTACCTCCCTCCTTCCCCATCACCTCCAACCATACTCCCTGATTTTGAATCCTTGATAGAGAAGAATCTTGGGGGGGGAGTTTTTTTAATTGCTTGAGTGGTGAAATAAGAATTGGTTCATATGAAAAGACATTGTATAAAATTTCATAAACCCTTGTTAGAGCATTTAATAGTATATTTTAGTGCATTGGTAAATACAGATAATTTTAAAGAAAGAGGTTTTAGGGAAGATGTTGTATTGGGATTGAGAAAGGTTTCATAATTGTGTATTTTCTGTAAATAAAAGGATGAAAACATACAGCAATCCTGGGTTTTTTTAAAAAAACTTTTTCCTGGTTTTGCTATTGAAAATGAATGCTCAGCATTCTGCCATCATGCTTTGGGTTCCTACATCCATATCTTTACTTATGCAATCCTTTCTCCCTACCATTTCCTTGATCCTTTTCCCCCTTATCTAATTCAGTTCCCACCTTCCCTGTTCTTTTTGGTGTTCTTGGACCCAATTTCAACATGTGTGTAGAGCAGCGGGGGGTGGAGTGGGGGCTCATTCTCCATGACCCCAACAGGCAATCCTCCAGACACCAGCTGGGTATCCTATCACAGATGGTGTCAGACCCCACAAGTGAAGGGTTCAGTCCTACCAGACTGCATCTGCCCCCAACTTTATTTTTTTTTAATTTTTTTTGTTAACATATAATGTATTATTTGTTTAGGGGTACAGGTCTGTGATTCATCAGTCTTACACAATTCACAGTGCTCACCATAGCACATACCCTCTCCAATGTCTATCACCCAGCCACCCCATCCCTCCCACCCCCTCCCCTCCAGCAACCTTCAGTTTGTTTCCTGAGATTAAGAGTCTCTTATGGTTTGTCTCCCTCTCTGGTTTCATCTTGTTTCATTTTTCCCTCCGTTCCCCTATGATCCTCTGTCTTGTTTCTCAAATTCTTCATATCAGTGAGATCATATGATACTTGTCTTTCTCTGATTGACTTATTTTGCTTAGCAAAATACCCTCTAGTTCCATACACGTTGTTACAAATGGCAAGATTTCATTTTTTGATGGCTACATAATATTCCATTGTATATATATACCACATCTTCTTTATCCATTTATCTGTTGATGGACATCTAGGCTCTTTCCATAGTTTGGCTATTGTGGACATTGCTGCTGTAAACATTCGGGTGCATGTGCCCCTTCGGATCACTACATTTGTCTCTTTGGGGTAAATACCCAGTAGTGCAATTGCTGGGTCATAGGGTAGCTCTATTTTCAACTTTTTGAGGAACCTCCATACTGTTTTCCAGAGTACCAGTCTCAAGCCCAGATGGTTACCTGTACTTCTGACCGACTGGCTATATAAATCAGGTTTCCACAAACCCCCTCCTCAGGTTAATTAATTTGGTAGAGAAGCTCACAGAACTCAGAGAAACATTTTACTTACTACATCACCAGTTTATTGTAAAAGGAAATTACTCAGGAACAGCCAGATGGAAGAGATGCACAGGGCAAGGCATGTGGGAAGGGCGAGGAGCTTCCATGTTCTCTCCAGGCATGCCACTCCTCACCGTCTCTACATGTTTACCAACCCAGAAGCTCTCCGAACCCTGTCATGTAGGGTTTTTATGGCAGCTTCATTACTTAGGAGGACTGATTAAATCATTGGTCATTGACAATTGATTCAATCTTTAGCCCCTCTCCCTTCCCTGGAGGTCACGGGGATGGGACTGAAAGTTCCAACCCTCTAATCGCAAGATTGGTTCCCCTGGCAACTATCCCTAGGTACTTTGCAAAAGTCATTACATAATAAAAGACACCTTTGATGTTCTCCTCGCTTAGGAAAGTCCCAGGGTTTACAGAGTGTGAGTCAGGAACAGTGGTCATCTGAACGCCCAAATATGTTTTTCTTATAAAAAACAACCATAATGATGTATTGTATGGCGACTAACATAATAAAATAAAATTTAAAAAAAAAAAGAAAAGAAAAAAGAATAGCAATACCACCTTTGCAATAAAACACTTGTTCTTGTGCGCAAAAAAAAAAAAAAAAAAAATCACAACCATAAGAGACTTTTAATCTCAGGAAACAAACTGAGGGTTGCTGGAGTGGAGGGGGGTGGGAGAGAGGGGGTGGCTGGGTGACGGACATTGGGGAGGGTATGTGCTATGGTGAGCGCTGTGAATTGTGTAAGACTGATGAATCGCAGACCTGTACCCCTGAAACAAATAGTACATTATATGTTAATTAAAAAAATAAAATAAATCACAGTATCACATCTGTGAACCTCCTGGACTGCCCTTGGCACACAATAATCTTTGTTTTCTCTGAACTACATATCGCTTGTTAGTAAAAACAGGAATATTTACGTAGCAAGCACTGTGTTAAGCACTTCATTGATGATATTCCATTTAATCCTCAGAACAACCTTATTAAATATTATTATCGTCCTCATTTGTAGATGAAGAAACAGACTAACAGAATAAATAAATTAGAAATAAAAAGAGTTAAGTAAATAAATCACCGAAGATCACTCAATGAATGGGGTACCATTCGGGTCTATTTGCCTCCATAATCTGTGCTCTTAGCAAGATTCTATTCTTTGTTCCACTGATTTGGCAGTTGTATTATGATGTATGTGTATGTGTGTGTGTGTGTGTGTGTGTGTGTGTGTGTGTTTATGTGTGTGTGTATCTATGCCTATGGATAGATAGATAAATGAACAGATTTTTATTAAAACTTTTGCATTTTGAGAGCAAGGAGCACAATTCATGCCTCTCCGTGCCACAGGCACTTAGCATGTTCCTCTGAAAAGAGTAGTTCCCAAATATGTACTTGTACGAAGGTGATATTGTTACCTATACAGAAAGTCTAGAACTGAACTATGGCATTTTCTGAGCTTCATACAAAATAAATTTCTATTAACACAATGGACACAGATTGTTGCAGTAAGCTTCATGGCGAATACTAATGCCCATGCTTGCACCTTGTTGGGATCCTAAGGCATAACACATGAATAGTTAAGTCAAAATACCAGGCAGAGTCTGACAAATGTCAAAGAAAGCAGACAATAGGTAATGTAGGAAGAGAGGAAAATGCCTCCTGGTATCAGGAATGGGAATTAGATAGGTAGCTGCATTGGTGGAAGGCATTTTATATTAGGGGAGATTTATATTAGCAAGAGGGGGAAGGAATGAAATGCATGGAAATATTCATGGTGAGTTAGTAGACAAACTTGACTAGAGAATCATACGGGGCAGAAGTGACATAACTTGAGATCAGAGTACAGCAGGTTTTGAACAACACACTGAGTTAAAGACGTGATTCCATAAACAATGGAGGAATTTTTAAGGGAACAAAAAAAGAAGGAATTTATTCAAAAAATAATTGAATAATTCACAAGACTTATTGACCAATGGTGTACGGCCTTCCTTCGTTGACTTAGTCAACATCGAATAAGAAAAAATGAACATGGAAGATTGGTAGAATAAATACACCACACACACACACACACACGTGTGCAAAAAAAGAAGAAAGAGAATCTATTTATTAAATCTGGTCAAAAATCACCAGATCCAATTCCCAGCTAAAAACTTGAAGAGATTTGTGATCCCACATTGACTCTTTTGCCTAACTTTCAGCCTTCTCTTGATGATTTTCATCTTTTGCCGTAAAAGAAATTTTCAAAAGAAAGATGCCTCCATACCCTTCTTAGAAAAAACTGCCCCAGTGTTACCAGGGTATTAAGGCATTTCAAAAGTCTAAAAAAGGATAGTTGCACTTTAATTTCTTTAGGCCCATAGAAATCAATCAGCACATCTTCCCTCATATTCAAACTCTTGTATTTTAATGTTCTAAGAGCTGGTATAGGAATCTCTGAATAAATATTTTTAAATTCAGGTTAAAAATTAACTCACAAAAAATCATATAAGAGAAAGGGAGGGATTTATAAGTTCAAAAGGACTTAAGAGATGTATCAACCAACTGCAATGTGCAGACACTATACGGATTCTAATTTGAACAAATAAACTGTTACAAAAGCATTTATGAGACCATCAGAAAAATTTAAACACTAGATATTTGATCTTATAGAATTTTTATTTAACTTTAGGTATGATAATGGTTTGTGGTTATGTTTTTAAAGATAGAATGCTTATCTTTTAGAGACACCTATTGAAATATTTAGAACTGAGATACTATGTCTAAGATTTCCTTTTAAATAACTTAGAATAGGCAAAGTGGGTGTAGGTATGGATAAAACAAGATTGACCATGACTTGATATTTTTTAGGGGAGCAGAGGAAGATGGAGAGAGAGAATCCCAAGCAGGCTCCACACCCAGCAAGGAGCCCGAGGAGGGGCTCTGTCTCATGACCCTGAGATCATGACTTGAGCCGAAATCAAGAGTTGGTCACTCAACCAACTGAGCCACCCAGGCCCCCTGAGTTGATAATTTTTTAAGTCAGGTGACGAGTACATGGAGTTTTGTATATGTTTTAAGGGGGAAAAAAGTAATCATTATCGCCTAATAAAAAAAACCACCTTTAATGCATAGATATTCATTTATATAAAACTTAATGAAATGTTCCAGTCACCATATTTCCCCATAGAGTCCTACAAGTACTAACCTTTTTAATGTTGATTAATTTAACTTAATTAAGTAATTAACTTCCTTTGTGGGAGGTATAACTTGTTTTATTTAATTCTTACTAACAATGAAACTGTTTTATTTATGGTATAATACATTGTTTATTAATTTCCACTTTATTAACGGAAAGATTGAATTCCAAAATATTTTCAAAAAGTTTTGATAATTTTAGGCATATGCTGTTACCATCACCAGAGAAAACAGTTTTTTGATATTCGTTCCTGGGGCTCTCCTCCTGTAAACAGATAAGAATAAATTGCAAGTAATTTCACTTTCATAAATACAAATTCACAAATGCTTAAAGTTCCTTTATTTTTTAAATGAGTTTTTTTATACCAGATATTTTTGTTTCTAATTGCTTGTCATATTTTTACCATCTATAAAGCAAAAGTGAAATTGTAATTATCGCTAATTATGAGAAAATTCACTAAAGTCTAAATTCATGAGTTATGTGTATAAAAGTCCTGTGTAAACTATCAGACATTTTGTAAATGTGGTTTTATTTTTTGCAGTTTGGTAAGTAATTTTCATAAATCAATCAACATTGAAAAAAGTTTGACATACTACAATCTGATCATACTTTTAGAATTCCTAGTAAGGAATACATTTGCAATGAATTGGTCTAAACTACTTTCTCTTCACTAACTGAACAGTTCTCTCTTGTTTGCCTTGGGCTCTAAGCACCAGTAACTGCCTTACTACCAGGTAGGTGGGCTGGGCATAGGAGCACAGGCAGAACCCCAAGGAGGCACAGAGCTGGGGAGTGGCTCCCTCAGAAAGGCCTCATGGTTCCTGTTGACCCTGCACCAGCAGAAGCTCAAAGGTCTCAGACTTCACCTGGAAATTTCTGAAGAAAGAGAGTCAGCTCACAGCATGCCAAACTGTTGAGCTGTGCAATGGTTAGCAAAACCCTAGGGAAAAGTCCAAGTCAAGACTGAGCTCTGAGTTAGGGAGAAGCTGAGCAGAAGAGGGTGAAATTAGGGCTCCAGGAATCAAGGGAGTCAAAGGGCACTTGAAACGTCTCTTCCAGCGTCAGTGGTTGGATGCCAGGTGCAAGCAGAATTGTGCAACCCTGAGAGTATTTAGAAGTGTAACCCTAACCTTTTCTTTTCATGATAGGAATGGGAAATTGCTAGCTAGAAATGTAAATAATTGACTTCTGTGTAACAAACAAGGGACAGTAAAGAGCACTTTGGTTCAGAGTGGGCAGCCTCAGCAACCCTCCAAGCAAAACTTGAGTAGGATAAAGCTGAGTGCTAAGTCCAATGGAGTTTGAAAATGAGTGTGCAAGAAAGCTATTCCTGAAAAGCATTAGCTATTAGGAAAAGTTGTGACTTTGGTGATGAGTTTGGTCTGGCAACAGCAGCATGAAATTAAAAAACAGACAAAACAACAAATGCTAGAGAAAGTTAAATCTCCTTCCTGAAGTTCTAAAGCCTATGGGGAGAGAGAAGTCAGAAAAGGCTCAGGAATACAGACTGGCCTGAAAAAAATTCCTCAGAGTGGGACATTCATTTTCGTTATTCCTGAGTTACCTAAGACACCTAATAAATCACACTCTGGTGCCATTCTAGTCTGTTAGAAAAAGGAACCGTGGTGCCTGAAGCATCAAGGAAACAAGCCCCAGACATTGAAAGGGTTGGGAGTGGTGAACTATGCAGAGAGGAAAGTTCCATAAGACCTTAAGAATATTTGGAAAGTGTTCAATCAGCCAATAGATCCATCCAGTCCTGTGTTATGTGTCTGGCTAAAGCAGCAAATGACAAGTGTTTACATGCACTATTCTTATCTTTCATGGGAAGTAATATTTGAAGATAGGCTGGTTTTTATTCAAAGAAGACAATGAGTTTTGAGAAATGCCTGGAAACAATCTTCTTACCCAAGTCAGCTGCAGGCTGTTATAGGGTTCAAAATCCAAAGTGCTTAGCTCCCACTAGAGATCAGTGGGTAAATTATGATGTAGTATTGATGACAGCACAATTAAATTTCAGTCTTCCTGAGACAAAGAAAGGCAAATAAATTCACCATGAATTTGCTTTACTTTAGCAAAAGAATCTAAGACAATACTAAACATTAGTTAGAAAAAAGCAAGCAATTAAAAATATTCACTAGAAGACTATTTTGAATTATTCCTTCTATCTATTTAGCACCTACTATGTACTAAGCATTTTCCATAAATGCTTCCATTTAATCTTACAACAATCCTGTGATTTTTTTTTAAGTAGGCTCCACACCCAACGTGGAGCCCAATGTGGGGCTTGAACACACCACCCTGAGATCAAGACTTGAGCTGAGATTAAGAGTTAGATGCTTAACTGACTGAGCCACCCAGGCACCCCAATCCTGTGATTTTTTTTCAATTCTCTTCTAAAAAAATGTTAAGGAACCCTTGCCAAAAAATTTACAAACAAGTGGCTGAGCCAGAATCTGAACTGGATCCATGCTTTCCACTATAACCTAGTATTTCTAAAATAATATAAATAATTGTCAAAAAATAGGTAACTATTTAGAGACAAGGTAGAGACAAGGAACATAAGAAAATGCAGTTATTATCCAGAATGCAGAAACACTATCTCCCTCCTCCAAACCACAAAAGGACTTAATCAAGAGCTATTGAGTGAACAAACGTTGACATTGATACAATCTACTGATCTTATTCAAAGTTTTACACTCGTGTGTGAGTGTGTTCAGTTCTGTGCAGTTTTATCACAAGTGTAGGTTTGTGTCTCGACCATCACAGTCAAGATACAGAACAGTTCCATGACCACAAAGATCCTTCACGTTGCCTTTTTATGACCATGTCCACTTCCCTCCTGGTCATCTCCCCAGTCCTAACCCCAGGCAACCACTAATCTGGTTTCCTTCTCTAAAATTTTGTCATTTCGGAAGTGTATAGAAATAGAGGGATGCAGTACATAACCTTTTGGGATTAGATTCTTTTCACTTAGCATAATTCCTTTGACATCCATTGAAGTTATTTTATGTATCAATAGTCCATTCCTTTTAACTGCTGAGTAGTATTCCACAGTATGGATGTACCACAGTGTGTTTAAGCATTCACCTATTGGAAGACATCTGGACTGTTTCTAGTTTTTTAACCAGTAGGAATAAAGGTGATAAGAACATTCATGTACAGGTTTTGGTGTGAACATAAGTTTTCATTTCTCTGGGATAAATAAAAGGAATGCAATTGGTGGGTCATGTGGTAGTTGCATTTTTATGTTTTTAAGAAACTGTCAGACTGTTTCCAGAGTGGCTGTACCATTTTACGTTACTGCCAGCATGTGCAAATGACCCAGTTTCTCCACATCCTTGCCAGCATTTGATGTTGTCACCATTTTTAATTTTAGCCATTCTAATAGGTGTGTAGTGGTGTCTTGGGGTCTTCATTTGCATGTCTTTAATGGTTAATAATGTGGGACATCTTTTCACATGCTTATTTGCCATTTATATATTTTCTTCGGTGAAATGTCTATTCATGATTTTTGCCCATTTTCTAATTGGATTTTTTTTTTTTTTACTGTTGAGTTTTGAGAGTTCTTTATCTATTCTAAATATTAGTCTTTAGTCGATATATGGTTTGAGATTATTTTCTCCTAGACTGTAGCTTGTCTTTTACCACTTTCACATGGTATTTTGCAGATAAAAATGTTTTCATTTTAATGAGGTCCAGTTGATCAATTTTTCCATTTGTGAATTGTGTTTTTGGTGTCAAGTCTAAAAACTCTTTGCTTAGCCATATATCCTGATTGTCTCCTATGTTTTTTTTCTAAAAGTGTTATAGTTTTGGGGCGCCTGGGTCGCTCAGTCAGTTAAGTGTCTGCCTTTGGCTCAAGTCATGATCTCCAGGCCCTGGTATCAGTCCCTGGGATTGAGCCCAGGGATCGAGCTCCGTGTCAGGCTCCCTACTCAGCAGAGAGTCTGCTTCTCTCTCTCTCTGTCTCCCTCTGCCCCTCCCCACTGCTCATTCTCTCTCTCTCTCAAATAAATAAATAAAATCTTTTAAAAAGCAATAAAAAATAAACATGTGTTATAGTTTTATAATTTCCATTTAAGTCTTAGATTCCATAATGTTTCTCCTGTGCTTTATTCTAAAAGTTTTTCTTTTTATTTTATATTTTACATTTCAGTCCAAGATTCATTTTGAGTTAATTTTTATATGAGGTGTGAGGTTTAGACCAAGGTTTATTTTTGCCCTAATATCCAGTTGCTGATACCATTATTTTCTAAAAAAAACTACATTTTCTCCATTGATTTGCTTTTACGTTTGTCAAAAATCAGTTGAACATACTTGTGTGTAGATTTATTTTTAACTGTCTAGCACAGGCTACTAATTTAATAAGTATTTATGGAGCCCCTACTATGAGCCAAAAATTCTAGGTGCTGAAGATGCAACACTACTCCAAGCAGACAAAAATTCCTATACTCATAGAGCTTATAGTCTAGTGAGAAAAATAAATCTAAACAAAAATATAAATTATTGTGTAACATAAAGTCAGAAAAAGAAATACTATGAAAATAACGGAAAGTGGTAGACAGTCATGTGTGAGGTGGGGTGGGTGGCCTATATGAAATAATATGGTCAAAGAAGGCTTCTCTGAATAATTGACATCTGAGCAAAGACTTAATATGGGAGCAAACCATGCAAATATCCAGGGGAAATTTTTCCCTAAGAGAAACAACATGTCCTGCAAGCTTAAAAGACTACATATGTGTAAGAATGTGGAGAATATATCAGTGTGAGTTTCTATGGTTTTATCCTCCCACAGATAACTATTCTAGAAAACAAATTTTAGAAAAGATAGAAGGTGAGGGGGAAGCCTACCTGAAGGGACTAGAGAGTGAACCAAAGCAGAGTGTGTTTCCCATGTTACGGCTGCCAACCTGAGAGAAGATCGTATTTGGCGTGGTTGGGGATGGCTAAAACCTAATGGAAGACCGGCAGTCTTTTTGTCCTGAAGAAACAGAAACAGAGTTTGGGACAACAGCCACTGTAAAATGAAGGGACATCTGGAAATTAAAGAGGCAGGTGTGTGTGTGTGTGTGTGTGTGTGTGGCAACCATACTGTGTAGGAACTCTGCCCAAATCTCTGCGGATTTCAGAATTGCTCATTAGCAGGACAGACTGAAAACAGCCCAGCTCTGAGGAAAAAGAACAGAACTCAGATTTGAGCTGCTATTAACAGAATTTTCAGTTTGGATCCAAATAAGTTAATTGTCTGCTTAAACAAACAAACAAACCAACCCTTTCCTTTTAGGGGGCTATAATAGAATCCATTCCCAATGTCCAGGATACATTCCAAAACTACTCAACATATAAAGAAACTACAAAACCTGAATCAAATAAACAAATAACAACCAATAAATCCATATTATAGAAAAATTCCCATAATCCTAACAAAAATATATTTTTTACATTCTCTCAAAAACAGTTCAAAGGAAGAAACAACTAAATCACATGGCTGGTGAGATGTAGAGGGCAAGAAAAAGAGAAGAGGTCAAGCAACCTGTAATCTCTGGTCATGGAGAGAATGATACTATTTAAGACAAATATAATGACTTGGCTGCAGAGAACATCAAGATAGGCCCTCATGGCCTCTTCCTTTGATTTCAAGAGGCCTCAGTAAGTAACCTTCATTCAGGAATGTATTAGTCAGGGCTATGTTACCCAAGGAGGCTGTCTCCGTCTTTATACCTGTGGTCATGCTGTATATTGATGAGATACCCTTGCCCAGATGAGCAGGCTCAGCATTTATCGAAAGCAGCCAAAAGTGGGGATAACTGTTCCAATGTGATAAGGCTATGCTCTGAAAGGAACATTTGAATTTCCAGAAATTCTAATGAGACTCCTACTCAGATGAAATGGCCTCAATAGTACACTCACTGTGATGATTTTGAAGTTTGGAAACTTGACCTCTGTCTAACTTGGAAAATGTAACTGATCTCTCTGCCCTATGTCCTGACCTTGATGAATTCCTTCTGTATTTCTGTATCTTTTCTATAAGCACATGTTTTGATTATTCAAGCATTTGACCTTCTCATCAGTCTGGGCTTCCTCTTAACAATTGTCAATACTGTAAATACTCTCACTGAGTAGATTAGTGGTAACAGTAGGGGTGATGCAGAGTCACCACCTCTATTATATCTAATTCTCTGTGAAGAAAAAGTTGGGACAATGAAGTGGTATAATACTGTGCACCCAGATTATTTTACCATCCATAGTTTGAGATACCTAAGGCCTTGAGATGTATAAAGGGAGGTAGAACTTACCGATGGGGCATAAAAACTATACCCTTAGCTCCTAAGGATCTGGTCTAGTGGAATAATCTAGAGAACACTAACAACAAAATCTAATGCCCTGGCTATTATTTACTGCACTAGTGAAAAATCAATGAGCCAATAGGGGGAGCCAAAATGGCACAGAAGAAACTTCCAGTTACTGGGACTTTGGGTCCCGCAAAACTGGTGGCATAGTAACCACGGATATCAGAGTAGCCATAAAGTGGCAAAGAGTGGCAGCCAATACACTACATCAAAAACTAATGATGTACAGTATGGTGACTAACATAACATAATAAGATTAAATTAAATTTTTAAAAAATTGAAAAAATGAACTCTATTGTGAGGAAAATGGCAATTTTTCCTGTATCAGAATGCACTATTAAGAATATTCTAAGTAAATGGGAAAACCTGCTATTACCTCCCAGATCACTAGGGTAGGGAAAATCCACTCTCTTCTCAATCTTTAATTTCTACTGAAATATATTTTCCATGCAAAAAAAGTGCAATATCTTACAGAGCTAGTTGACTTTTTACACACTGAATCACACCCATGTATCACTACCCAGGTGAAGAAACAAAACATTACCAGAATCTTCATAGCCCTCCTCATGTCCCCTTCCCAAGAGGGATTTCTATTCTGACTTCGAACTCTATGGATAACTTTTGCCTGCTTTTGCACATTACATAAGTTAAATAAAGCAGTATGTACTATTCTGTGTCTGGCATCTTCCAGTAAACATTTTATATTTTGAAATTCATCCATATAACTATTCATTCCATTGTTGTATATGTCACCATGTGATGTACCACAATTAAATTATCCCCTCTACTGCACGTGAGCAGTTTGGTGGTTTCTAGTTTGGAGCTCTTACAGATAGGGCTGCTATGAACATTCTAATACTTGTCTGTTGTTGAACAGATGCATGCACATCTGAGGGGCAGTACCTAGGAATGGAATTGCTAGATCACAGAGTAGGCACACGTTCAGCATTAGTACGTACAGCCAAAGAATTTCCCAAGGCAGTTGGACAAATTTTACACTTTCACCAACAGTTTTTTTCAGACTTGGGGTTGCCATACGTTTCTGCTAACACTTGGTGTTTTCTCATTTTAGCAGTTCTTCTGGGTGTATACTGAAATTGCTCTGTGGTTGTTTATTTTTGGGAAGGGGTTCTTTTGTTTTGTTTTATATAGTTGCTCTTTTATTGTTTCTCAGTACATACCCGCTGTATCTATACTTGAAATTTCTTATGAAAAAGCCTGATTCCTAGTGTATTTGTGAGTAGGATGTGTGTGTGTGTGTGTGTGTCTGTGTGTGTGTGTTTCCTTAGCAACTCTAGTTCTTAGGGAAATCAACAACCACTTAAAACATCCAGCCAAATTTTTTTCTCCCAACTTCACTCGCTAAGAAACAATTCAGCTGCAGCTTCTTTATTTCTGCAAAGTTATATTACACTTAAAATTCATAGTCAAATAAGCAAATGCATTTCTAGAGAGTTAATTTTCTGGAGAATTCATTTTCTGGAATTTTTAGGCCCTGTACTACATTGTAGTACATTGAAATACTGTTCTTTCGCTGACTGCATGTATATTTATGAGAAAATATTTCATCAGTCTATGATGTTTATTCTTTCATATTAAAGGACTTTTTGTTTTGTTTTTAAAAATTTAAGGGGCGCCTGGGTGGCTCAGATGGCTAAGCATCTGCCTTCGGCTCAGGTCATGATCTCTGGGTCCTGAGATTGAGCCCCACATCTGGCTCCCTGCTCAGTGGGGAGCCTGCTTCTCCCTCTCCTTTTCCTGCTCTCCCTGCTTGTGCTCTCTCACTTTCTCTATCAAATAAATAAAATCTTTTAAAAAAGTAAAAATTTATTCAATTTGTTTAAAATTAAAAAAAAAAACCAGTTTACCCATTTCTCTCACCCCCCCTTTGCCTCTGTCAACCATCAATCTCTTCTCTGCATCTATACATATTAGATTCCACATGTAAGAGAGATCATACGGTATTTGTGTTTCTCTGTCTGACTTATTTCACTTGACCTAATGGCCTCGAGGTCCATCCATGTGGTAGTCCAACCATACACTTTGTTTTAATTGTAACTTCCCTGATAATTGATGAAATTGATCATCTTTTTATATGTCTATAGGCCAGTAGAATATCCTTTGTTGTGGAGGCTCTTCAGGTCTTTTTTCCATTCTTTTAGTGGGCTGATTATATTTTTCTTATTGATTTGTAAGAATTCTTTATATATTTTGGATATAAGTCCTTAATTGGACATGGGTACAATCCCACTTTCCAGCCTATGGCTTGCCTTTTCACTCCATTAACGGCGTCTATACCGGCATGCCACTACTGTCATAACAGACTATCACAGGTTGGGTGTCTTAAACAACAGAGACTTAGTTTCTCACAGTTCTGAAGGCTAGAAGTCTGAGATCAAAGTGTTAGCAGGTTTGGTTTCTTATGAGAGCTGGGAAGGAGAATTCTGTTCCAGAATATGGTCATTTCTCTGCATGCACACATGTCTAAGCTCTGTGTGTACGGGTCCAAATTCCTTCTTCTAATGAGGACACCAGTCATATTGGACTAGAGCCCACCCTAAAGACCTCATTTTAACTTAATCACCTACATGCAGTTACATTGTGAGGTACTAGAGTACCTCAGGCTTGAACATATGAATTTGTGTTGGGGAGAGGTGGGTGGGGAGACAATTTAACCCAATTCATTGGCTTTTTTTTTTTTTTTGAGATATAAAATAACATTTCACAAATTCACCATTTTAAAGTGTGTAATTCATATGATTGTGCGACCATCACCACTATCTAATTCCAGAACATTTTCATCACCCCCAAAAAACCCCCAGACTCTTTAGTAGTTACTCTTCATTCTCTCCCCCCAGTCCCTGGTAACAGCTATTCTCCTTTCTGTCTCTATAGATTTGCCTATTTTGGACATCTCAAATAAATGGAATCATCACCTTTGTGTCTGGCTTCTTTGATTTAGCATCATGTTTTCAAGGTTCATCCATGTTGTAGCAGGTGTCTGTACTTCATTCCTTTTTATGGCTGAATAGTATTCCATTGCATGAATAGATCACATTTTGTTTATCCACTCATCAGGTGAGTTGTTTCCACTTTTTGGTTATTATGAATAATGCTGGTATGAACGTTTGTGTGTTTATGTTTGTATGAAGATATGCTTTCAATTCTCTTGGGTGTATAGCTAGAAGTGAACTGCTGGATCATTACTAACTCTAATTTTTTTTTTAAAGATTTTATTTATTTATTTGAGAGAGAGAGAATGAGAGACAGAGAGCACGAGAGGGAAGAGGGTCAGAGGGAGAAGCAGACCCCCTGCTGAGCAGGGAGCCCGATGTGGGACTCGATCCCGGGACTCCAGGATCATGACCTGAGCTGAAGGCAGTCACTTAACCAACTGAGCCACCCAGGCGCCCACTAACTCTAATTTTTTGAGGAACTGCCAAACTTTTCCTATCAGCTACAGTATTTTCCATTCTTCCCAACAATGTATGAATGTCATCCTAGAGAGTAGGAAGTGGGGTGTCATTGTGGTTTTGATTTGTTTCCCTAATGACTAGTGATGCTGAGTAGCTTTTCATGTGTTTATTGACAATTTTCATGTCTTCTTTAGAGAACCTTAATGATGTCTTTAAATGAACAGAAATGCTTATTTTAGGGCACCTGGGTGGCTCAGTTGGTTAAGCGACTGCCTTCGGCTCAGGTCATGATCCTGGAGTCCCGGGATCGAGTCCCACATCGGGCTCCCTGCTCAGCAGGGGGTCTGCTTCTCCCTCTGACCCTCCCCCCTCTCATGCTCTCTGTCTCTCATTCTCTCTCTCTCAAATAAATAAATAAAATCTTTAAGAAATGCTTATTTTAATATTGGATAATTTATAACTTTTTTTCATAATGCTTTTTATATTGCTGTATATAAGAAGTATTTGCCTACTTTAAGATCACGAACATATTCTTCTATATGTTACCTTTCATATGTAAATCTATAATCCTCTTTAGATTTCTTCTGGGCAGAGGTAAGGTAAGGATCAATATACAATTTTTCCATATAGCTTTCCAACTGACCTAGAAAGTATGTATTGAAAAAAGCGTCCTTTCCCACCGCACTGAAGGGTCAAATTTGTCACAATTTAATATTATATTAAGTATTATATATAATTTATATTTGCCTTAATATATTTACTTCTCGATTTTTTTATTCAACTTCATAATCAGCTTGATTCTATTTGTACCAACACTACACTGTCTTAATCTAGCTTTATAACCAGTCTTGAAATCTACCAGTATTAGTCCTCCAGCTTTGTTTTGTTTCAAGATTATCTTGACTATTCTTGGTCCTTTTCATGGCTCTGGGCTTTCCTGTTAAACCCAGAAAGGAAACAGACCACTTGTTTTTGGTTTGTGGTATAACAGAAGGAATTACATTCAGCAGAGAATTTTTAAAACTGATTTTTTGTACTAAGTCTTAGTTCATGGTATTTCAAACATCCCTTTATGAAATGATTATTGAACACTTACTGTGAACAAAACCCACAAATGAAATAGTAAGTGTACTATGTGGCAAAGGTTAGTTCTGTATTCAATGGGTAATGGTCAAAGGTCCAATAGAATCAAAGAGTTATATAAATGTGCAGTATAAAAATAATAGTACGTAGATAGAAATTGACAGGTGAAAAGGGCAGTGAAATTGGATACAAACTTAGAAGAAACTCATTTCTTTATTTCACATGGTAGTAGTAGAAACTCAAGGGCACCTGGGTGGCTCCATCGGTTAAGCATCTGCCTTGGGTCAGGTCATGATCCCAGGGTCCTGGGATTGAGTCCCACATCGGGCTCCCTGCTCAGAAGGGAGTCTGCTTCTCTCTCTCTTCCTCTACCCCTCCCGTCTGCTTACACTTTCTCTCTCTCAAATAAATAAATAAAACCTTAAAAAAAAAAAAAAAAGAAACTCAAGAGAAAAGAATGAGTTTGACAGATCAATCCAGAGGGGATTATAGAAATCTCAGGGGACACTGAACATCCTCAAAGAAAAGACATGACTCATTTAAAAATAAAACAAACATACAAATAGTTAAACCTTGCTGCCCATCTTGCTACAGAGAAGTTCACCATTAGAAAAGCCTTGCTCATTCACATAGAGACATTAGTCAATATGTTAAGGTCTCATTCTTTCTTATGAGCAGAAAGCAGAGAATATCAAAGAAAACCACCCTATACTTAATATTTTCAGAGACAGAAAGAATTAATTGCATCCGCGAGGAAAGAACAGGATTACCACTTAAAAGACACATGTAGATACAGCTACGGGCTATTGGAAATTAAAATGAAGTAAATAGATTTTAAACTTCAATAAAGATCTTAAAATACAAAGTCAAGAAAATCTCCCAGAAAGTAGAACACAAAGAAAAAGATACGGGAAGTAAGGTAGAAAAGGTTGAAACAATATTTTACTGAAGCAAGTTCCAGGGGCAGGAGGTGGGAGGAGGGAAACAAAGAAGACAAGACAAAATAAAACCAGAAAATAATGGACAAAATTTCTAAATTCTAAAGCACATGTGTTTCCAGATCAAAAATTCCCAGAAGGTACCCATGTGAATGTATAAAAAGCACCCTAGAGCAAAGCCACAGAGATAAAGAGAAGATACTAAAATCACTGAGGGGGGCATCAATAACACAGTATCAAGGATTGGAATATCATGGACTCTTGCATAGCAGCATCAGAAGGCAAGGGACAGTGGAGAAATGCCTTCAAAATTCTGAGAGAACCTGGACTTCTACATACAAGTAATCTATCAATTAACTGTGAGGGTTAAAAAAAAAAAAAAATATATATATATATATATATATATATATATATATATTTTTTTTTTTTTTTAATTTTTTTATTGTTATGTTAATCCCCATACATTACATCATTAGTTTTAGATATAGTGTTCCATGATTCATTGTTTGTGCATAACACCCAGTGCTCCATGCAGAACGTGCCCTCCTCAATACCCATCACCAGGCTAACCCATCCTCCCAACCCCCTCCCCTCTAGAACCCTCAGTTTGTTTTTCAGAGTCCATCGTCTCTCATGGTTCTTCTCCCCCTCCGATTTCCCCCCCTTCATTCTTCCCCTCCTGCTACATTCTTCTTCTTCTTTTTTTTTTCTTTCTTAACATATATTGCATTATTTGTTTCAGAGGTACCGATCTGAGATTCAACAGTCCTGCACAATTCACAGCGCTTACCAGAACACATACCCTCCCCAGTGTCCATCACCCAGTCACCCCATCCCTCCCACCCCACCCCCCACTCCAGCAACCCTCAGTTTGTTTCCTGAGATTAAGAATTCCTCATATCAGTGAGGTCATATGATACATGTCTTTCTCTGTTTGACTTATTTCGCTCAGCATAATACCCTCCAGTTCCATCCACGTCGTTGCAAATGGCAAGATCTCATTCCTTTTGATGGCTGCATAATATTCCATTGTATATATATACCACATCTTCTTTATCCATTCATCTGTTGATGGACATCTTGGCTCTTTCCACAGTTTGGCTATTGTGGACATTGCTGCTATAAACATCGGGGTGCACGTAGCCTTTCGGGTCCCTACTTTTGTATCTTTGGGGTAAATACCCAGTAGTGCAATTGCTGGATCATATGGTAGCTCTATTTTCAACTTTTTGAGGAACCTCCATACTGTTTTCCAGAGTGGCTGCACCAGCTTGCATTCCCACCAACAGTGTAGGAGGGTTCCCCTTTCTCCGCATCCCCGCCAACATCTGTCCTTTCCTGACTTGTTAATTTTAGCCATTCTGACTGGTGTGAGGTGGTATCTCATTGAGGTTTTGATTTGGATTTCCCTGATGCCGAGCGATATTGAACACTTTTTCATGTGTCTGTTGGCCATTTGGATGTCTTCTTTGGAAAAATGTCTGTTCATGTCTTCTGCCCATTTCTTGATTGGATTCTTTGTTCTTTTGGTGTTGAGTTTGATGAGTTCTTTATAGATTTTGGATACTAGCCCTTTATCTGATATGTCATTTGCAAATATCTTCTCCCATTCTGTCAGTTGTCTTTTGGTTTTGTTGACTGTTTCCTTTGCTTTGCAAAAGCTTTTTATCTTGATGAAGTCCCAATAGTTCATTTTTGCCCTTGCTTCCCTTGCCTTTGGCGATGTTTCTAGGAAGAAGTTGCTGCGACTGAGGTCGAAGAGGTTGCTGCCTGTGTTCTCCTTTAGGATTTTGATGGACTCCTGTCTCACATTGAGGTCTTTCAACCATTTGGAGTCTATTTTTGTGTGTGGTGTAAGGAAATGGTCCAGTTTCATTCTTCTGCATGTGGCTGTCCAATTTTCCCAACACCATTTGTTGAAGAGACTGTCTTTTTTCCATTGGACATTCTTTCCTGCTTTGTCAAAGATTAGTTGACCATAGAGTTGAGGGTCCATTTCTGGGCTCTCTATTCTGTTCCATTGATCTATGTGTCTGTTTTTGTGCCAGTACCATACTGTCTTGATGATGACAGCTTTGTAGTAGAGCTGGAAGTCTGGAATTGTGATGCCGCCAGCTTTGCTTTTCTTTTTCAACATTCCTCTGGCTATGCGGGGTCTTTTCTGGTTCCATACAAATTTTAGGATTATTTGTTCCATTTCCTTGAAGAAAGTGGATGGTATTTTGATGGGGATTGCATTGAATGTGTAGATTGCTCTAGGTAGGATTGACATCTTCACAATATTTGTTCTTCCAATCCATGAGCATGGAACGTTTTTCCATTTCTTTGTGTCTTCCTCAATTTCTTTCATGAGTATTTTATAGTTTTCTGAGTACAGATCCTTTGCCTCTTTGGTTAGATTTATGCCTAGGTATCTTATGGTTTTGGGTGCAATTGTAAATGGGATCGACTCCTTAATTTCTCTTTCTTCTGACTTGTTGTTGGTGTATAGGAATGCCACTGACTTCTGTGCATTGATTTTATATCCTGCCACTTGACTGAATTCCTGTATGAGTTCTAGCAGTTTTGGGGTGGAGTCTTTGGGATTTTCCACATAAAGTATCATATCATCTGCAAAGAGTGAGAGTTTGACTTCTTCTTTGCCAATTTGGATGCCTTTGATTTCTTTTTGTTGTCTGATTGCTGTGGCTAGGACTTCCAATACTATGTTGAATAGCAGTGGTGATAGTGGACATCCCTGCCGCGTTCCTGACCTTAGGGGGAAAGCTCTCAGTTTTTCCCCATTGAGAATGATATTCGCTGTAGGTTTTTCATAGATGGCTTTTATGATATTGAGGTATGTACCCTGTATCCCTATACTCTGAAGAGTTTTGATCAAGAAAGGATGCTGTACTTTGTCAAATGCTTTTTCTGCATCTATTGAGAGGATCATGTGATTCTTGTTCTTTCTTTTGTTAATGTATTGTATCACGTTGATTGATTTGCGGATGTTGAACCAACCTTGCAGCCCAGGGATAAATCCGACTTGGTCGTGGTGAATAATCCTTTTAATGTACTGTTGGATCCTATTGGCTAGTATTTTGGTGAGAATTTTTGCATCCATGTTCATCAGGGATATTGGTCTGTAATTCTCCTTTTTGATGGGGTCTTTGTCTGGTTTTGGGATCAAGGTAATGCTGGCCTCATAAAATGAGTTTGGAAGTTTTCCTTCCATTTCTATTTTTTGGAACAGTTTCAGAAGGATAGGTATTAATTCTTCTTGAAATGTTTGGTAGAATTCCCCTGGGAAGCCATCTGGCCCTGGGCTTTTGTGTTTTGGGAGATTTTTGATGACTGCTTCTATTTCCTTAGTGGTTATAGGTCTGTTCAGGTGTTCTATTTCTTCCTGGTTCAGTTTTGGTAGTTGATACATCTCTAGGAATGCATCCATTACTTCCAGGTTATCTAATTTGTTGGCATAGAGTTGCTCATAATATGTTCTTATAATTGTTTGTATTTCTTTGGTGTTGGTTGTGATTTCTCCTCTTTCATTCATGATTTTGTTGATTTGGGTCATTTCTCTTTTCTTTTTGATAAGTCTGGCCAGGGGCTTATCAATCTTGTTAATTCTTTCAAAGAACCAGCTCCTAGTTTCGTTGATCTGTTCTACTGTTCTTTTGGTTTCTATTTCATTGATTTCTGCTCTGATCTTTATTATTTCTCTTCTCCTGCTGGGTTTAGGCTTTATTTGCTGTTCTTTCTCCAGCTCCTTTAGGTGTAGGGTTAGGTTGTGTACTTGAGACCTTTCTTGTTTCTTGAGAAAGGCTTGTATTGCTATATACTTTCCTCTTAGGACTGCCTTTGCTGTATCCCAAAGATTTTGAATAGTTGTGTTTTCATTTTCATTGGTTTCCATGAATTTTTTTAATTCTTCTTTAATTTCCTGGTTGACCCATTCATTCTTCAGTAGGATGCTCTTTAGCCTCCATGTATTTGAGTTCTTTCTGACTTTCCTCTTGTGATTGAGTTCTAGTTTCAAAGCATTGTGGTCTGAAAATAGGCAGGGGATGATCCCAATCTTCTGGTACCGGTTGAGACCTGATTTATGACCTAGGATGTGATCTATTCTGGAGAATGTTCCATGGGCACTCGAGAAGAATGTGTATTCCGTTGCTTTGGGATGGAATGTTCTGAATATGTCTGTGAAGTCCATTTGGTCCAGTGTGTCATTTAAAGTCTTTATTTCCTTGTTGATCTTTTGCTTAGACGATCTGTCCATTTCAGTGAGGGGGGTGTTAAAGTCCCCCACTATTATTGTATTGTTGTCGATATGTTTCTTTGCTTTTGTTATTAATTGCCTTATATAATTGGCTGCTCCCATGTTAGGGGCATAGATATTTACAATTGTTAGATCTTCTTGTTGGATAGACCCTTTAAGTAGGATATAGTGTCCTTCCTCATCTCTTATTACAGTCTTTGGTTTAAAATCTAATTTGTCTGATATAAGGATTGCCACCCCAGCTTTCTTTTGGTGTCCATTAGCATGGTAAATGGTTTTCCACCCCCTCACTTTCAATCTGGGGGTGTCTTTGGGTCTAAAATGAGTCTCTTGCAGACAGCATATCGATGGGTCTTGTTTTTTAATCCAATCTGATAGCCTGTGTCTTTTGATTGGGGCATTTAGCCCATTTACATTCAGGGTAACTATTGAAAGATAGGAGTTCAGTGCCATTGTATTGCCTGTAAAGTGACTGTTACTGTATATTGTTTGTGTTCCTTTCTGGTCTATGTTGCTTTTAGGCTCTCTCTTTGCTTAGAGGACCCCTTTCAATATTTGTTGTAGGGCTGGTTTCGTGTTTGCAAATTCCTTTAGTTTTTGTTTGTCCTGGAAGCTTTTTATCTCTCCTTCAATTTTCAATGACAGCCTAGCTGGATATAGTATTCTTGGCTGCATATTTTTCTCATTTAGTGCTCTGAATATGTCCTGCCAGTCCTTTCTGGCCTGCCAGGTCTCTGTGGATAAGTCTGTTGCCAATCTAATGTTTCTACCATTGTAGGTTACATATCTCTTCTCCCGAGCTGCTTTCAGGATTTTCTCTTTGTCTCTGAGACTCGTAAGTTTTACTATTAGATGTCGGGGTGTTGACCTATTTTTATTGATTTTGAGAGGGGTTCTCTGTGCTTCCTGGATTTTGATGCCTGTTTCCTTCCCCAAATTAGGGAAGTTCTCTGCTATAATTTGCTCCATTATACCTTCTGCACCTCTCTCTCTTTCTTCTTCTTCTGGGATCCCAATTATTCTAATGTTGTTTCGTCTTATGGTATCGTTTATCTCTCGAATTCTGCCCTCGTGATCCAGTAGTTGTTTATCTCTCTTTTTCTCAGCTTCTTTATTTTCCATCATTTGGTCTTCTATCTCACTGATTCTTTCTTCTGCCTCATTTATCCTAGCAGTTAGCGCCCCCATATTTGATTGCACCTCATTAATAGCCTTTTTGATTTCTACTTGGTTCGATTTTAGTTCTTTTACTTCTCCAGAAAGGGTTTCTCTAATAACTTCCATGTTTTTTTCAAGCCCAGCTAGTATCTTTAAAGTGATGATTCTGAACTCTAGATCTGACATCGTACTAATGTCCGTATTGAGTAGGTCCCTGGCAGTCGGTACTACCTCTTGTTCTTTTTGTTGAGGTGATTTTTTCCGTCTTGTCATTTTGTGCAGAGGAGAATAGATTAATGAGAGAACAAAATGCTAGCAGGGTAACAACGTCCCCAGAAAATATACTCTAAACAAATCAGAAAAGACCTGAAGCAGTGGGAAAAGAAAGGGAAAGAGAGAAAAAAGAAAAGGAAAGAAAAAAAGAAAGAAGAAAAAGATAAAGATAAAAACAAACAAAAGCAGAACAAAACAAAACAAAACAAAAACAGAATGTGATCAAATATGATCAGGCTGGATTATAGATCAGTGCCACACACTAGATTTTGGGTGTATTTTGGTCTGTTAAAAGAAAGTCCCTCCCAAAATTGTAAAGAAAGAAAAACTTATATATGTACAAAAATAAGGGTTGATATGATGAAGGGATGGAATATGACTGTAAAGATGGAAATTATAAAAAATTTTAAAAAAGGATTTGATAAGTTGTTTGAAAAAAGAAAGAAGAGGATTAAAAAAAAAAGAAAGAAAAAAGGGAGAGAATGTGATCAGGCAGGGGAGTAGAAAAAAACCATACACTAGAGATTTAGAGTATATTTTGATCTGTTAGAAGAAACTATCTCAAGATTTTAAAGAGAGAACAACTTATATATATATGCCAAAAATACGGGTAACTACTATGAAGGGATAGAATATGACTTTAAAAATGAAAAATAAAAATGTTTTTTTTTAAAAAAGGGATTGATAAGATGTTGGTTGAAAAAGGGAAAAAGAAAAATTCAAAAAAAAAGAAAAAAGGAAAAAAGAAAAAAAGACAGTTAAAAAAAATAATTAACTTTGAAAGACTAAAGAATCATGGTAAAAAAGCCATGAATTCTATGTGCAGTATTCCCCTAGCGCTGGAGTTCTGCCGTTCTCATTGATCGGTAAACTTGGTCTTGGCTGGCTGTTCTTGCTGATCTTCTGGGGGAGGGGCCTGTTGCCGTGGTTCCCAAATGTCTTTGCCGGAGGCAAAATTGCCCCGCCCTTGCCGGTCCGGGCTGAGTAATCTGCTCAGGTTTGCTCTCCGGAGCTTTTGTTCCCTGCAAGCTTTCCGTACAGCTTTGGAGGCGGAGAGTGAAAATGGCGGCCTCCCAGTCTCCACCCCGGAGGAGCCGAGAACTCAGGCCCCCCTCCTCAGCGAGCCCCCAGAGAAAAGCAGTCAGTCACTCCCGTCTCCCCGGTCTCCGGCCACACTCCGCGCTCACCCGGCCTGTGACCGCGCCTTTCTATCTGGCACCCGACCCCGGGTGGAGTCTCCAAACCCAGCAGATCCCCGCGGTGCGCTCCCGCACCTCTCCTCCCGGGGGAAGAAGGTGAGTCTCCCCGGATCTGCCGCTTGTTGGGTCCCTGCTGGAGGAGCTGTGGCCCGACTGTGCCGCGGATCACGGTTTATAGCAACCCCGAGCTGAGAGCCCGCGCCTGGGCTCCGTCTCTGCAGCCGGCTTCCCTGCTCCGATACCTGGGAGCTCTGCCGCACTCAGGCACCCCCGGTCTTTCTGTGACCCCGAGGGTCCTGAGACCACACTGTCCCGCGAGGGTTCCACCCCCCACTTCGCCACCAGAGTGACGTCCCTCAGCGGAGCAGACTTCTAAAAGTTCCGATTTTGTGCTCCGTGGCTCTATCACTTGCCAGAAGCGGCCGTCGGAGGCCCCTCCCCCGCCGTCTATCCTCCCGAATATCGCCTCGGATTCACTTCTCCGCACGTCCTACCTTCCAGAAAGTGGTCACTTTTCTGTTGAGAGAGTTGTTGCTCTTCTTTTCTTTGATCTCCTGTTGAGTTTGTAGGTGTTCAGAATGGTTTGATCCCTATCCAGCTGAATTCCTGAGAGGAGACGAAATCCAGGTCTCCTACTCCTCCGCCATCTTGCTCCGCCCCCCTATATATATATATATATATATTAACACATGTAAAGATACAATGTCCCAGGCACCTTTTCTTTTTTTTTTTAAAAGATTTTATTTATTTATTTATTTGAGAGAGAGAGAGAGAGCACATGAGAGGGGGGAGGGTCAGAGGGAGAAGCAGACTCCCTGCTGAGCAGGGAGCCCGATGTGGGACTCGATCCCAGGACTCTAGGATCATGACCTGAGCCGAAGGCAGTCGCTTAACCAACTGAGCCACCCAGGCGCCCCCCAGGCACCTTTTCTTAAGCACTAAAAAAAAAATGAGGAAATAAACCAAAATACATGAAGACTTGGAATCAAAGTAATGAAGAGCACAGCAAAGGAAAGACCTAAGATTCAAAAGTAAGCAATTCATTTCAGAACCACTGACTAGTGAAATCTCCAGGAGGGGTGGCACGGAGCAGGGTGGAACTGGAAATCGAATCTGACATGTCTCAGCATACTCAGAAATATATTGCTAGACTATAAAAGATCTCTTGGAGCATGTAGCAAGAAGCAGCAACAGAAGCAGAAAACCACAACAAAAAGCAAAATAAAATATTCAAGTCATAAAAATTAAAGAATTTGCCTGTAAGGAAATAGATTCTAAGTCATTACTTGGTTTACTGTGTGTTAGCAATGATTACAATTTGCTCAGTCATAATAAGGTAAACACTGAATCTTAATTTAATCAAGGAGTAGGATACAACTACACTGAGGAAAGATGGTACTATAAAGGACCTAAACTCTATTCTTTCCAGATAGTAAGTTGATACATAATGTTGAAAAATAATAAATAAACCTAAGTAGGATGAGACTGTCATTTGGAAATCTGTAGATAAATACCCTAAGAAAGAGCTAAAGGAGTTGAAAGTGGTTATTTTGGAGGCATAAGACCAAGGGATGGATTAAGTGTGTCAAACTATTAGAGTTTTCATTACAAGTCTTTTTGGATTATTTGACTTTTTAATTATTTGCTTGTATTACTTTAGTAAAATAATAAGTTACTAAAAATTAGAGTTGAATAAATAATAGAGATTTAAGTAAGTTATTTAAAGCCATAAAGATAAATCATCAATAAGAGAAAATAAAATTACATGAGACTGACCCTTGGAGAGAGAGAGGAGAGGGAAAAAGTCAGAGCTAGGTTGATCATTTTGTAGCAGGAAATCAAAATATATTCTTTAGAGAGAAAAGTCAAATGATAAAGTGTGTGCTTCCTTTTCAGAATGATTAAGTTAACCAGTAGAAAAACGCAGAACAACAGGACTTAGGCAGAAGGAGAGAAGAATTTCATTTTCATTTTTTATATATACCTTTGTAAAGCTTGAATTCTTGTTCATATATACACATATATCACTTCTATAATTATAATTATGTGTAATTAACTTGGAATTAACAAATACAAAGATTATGGCATAATTCACATCAGTGTGAAAATGTCTCCACACTGCCCTCCAGAGACTGCAGGGAAGGAAATATGGAAAGACTTGTATTTCAGAGATTCTCCTGAATCTTCTCTATAGCTTGGTGTCCAGATCTGGAATGGATGGCGCTTGGTGTATTTGAGTACATTCATGAATTTTTGGATGTAAAATTCCTGAGACTAGGGAAAGATGGTGAGCTAAAATGCTTTCCCTAATAAAGTGAAGGGAAATGAGTTTCTGGGGCAGTGGGAGCAAGAATAGATGAAGTCTGGCAAGGAGAGATTTGAGAAGGGAAAGTGGCAGACCAGAAAAGCCTAGAGACTGACAAGGTCATGCAGAGAAAGTCAGCCGGAAGATATTCCTGATGGCAGGGAAAGGCAATGGTCTTTTAAGATCACGGTTCTGGAACATTCACTGTGGAAGTCCTGTCTTGTGTATCCAGCCATATTACCCCTCTGTTAACTCCAAAGCTTTAGTCTAAGTCTGCTATAAAACTTTCTCATGTGATGGCTGTTTTTAAAGAAATCAAAGAAAAGAGGCCATGTTCTCTAATACAGATCAAGATGTAGTGGAGAAGCAGAGGCCAAGGGAAGTTAGCATAAGCGGAAATGAGACTTCAGAGGAGGCGAAAGATTGGAAGAAGAGATGACTGTCAGAAATATAAGTTTCCCAAGAGTATCCAGAACTATAAGAGGGACACATGAGGGACAAGCACTGAGGAGCTCCACCCAGCCCCCTTAGTCCCTTCTACCATTTCTGTGCACTTCTCTGCAAGCTTCTGGGTGTTCTGGTTTCTCATGGTCCTACCTTCTCTTCTGTTGATGGAATGCCCCTCAGGCTGCTAGACAGTTTTGCCCCACAGAGAGAGCTGGACGCCCTAAGAGCTTGTGCGCCCCCAGGGTGGCTCTTCACCAATGACTGACTGGTACTGCAGAATGAAAGCTCAGTTCCTTTACCTGGAATTGGGACAAAAAGTAAGCAAATTCACAGTCCAGAGTTCCCTTTTGGGACAAGGCTAAGCCACTTTCTGTAGGACTTGGCCCGATCACCGTGCTCGGCTCCTTCCCTGTCCTGTCCTGCTCACCCTACTCCTTTTCCTGTTTCTCCTTAGAACATGTCCTTAATAAATTACTTGCACACAAATCCTTTTCTCGGAGTCTGCTTCTGGAGAATCTGGTCTAAGAGAGACATTAAAACCATTTTAATTGAAATATTAAGAAAAGAGTTGAAGCCTTGGCCATACTCAAGGGTTGGGTGACACAAAGATTAGGCTTTCAAAGATTTTCGAGGTGGTTAATATTGGGTGGAAGGGATGTCAAGCAAAACCAAATGTAAAGAAGTAAGTTGTTCCAGAGAAATACTGGTGATCAAATAGAGAGAGAAAACAGAAGGCTTGGAGGAAGATGTGATGTTGGGCCCAGGCAGTGAAGGATGGGTAGGAAGTGAAGATGTAGGGTAAAGACACCTTAGCTAAGGCACAAGTATACATTTGCCAGGACTACATATACCTCGTGATACAGTAAAACAGAAAAGGAAGTTAATTAGAGAAACATTAGGAAGTGATTGGCATAGGGTCTAATTTTTCATTATGTAGGCATCAAAGTGAAAACAAAGACACCGGGTTTTTGATGGGTCATTATTTATTTCTGTCATTCTGCCATGTCCAGGACAGCAGAAGCATAGGCTGAGCAAAGATCAATCAAGAGCGCCGCATTATCGATGGCATGAAGGGTATCAACAGATTCTCCTAACACGGGTATTTTTTTTCTTAGTAAACAGTACTTAACCAACGATTAGTAGACTTGCTAATGAGAGAAATATACCTCATTCTTTACTTTTGTGGGAGGAGGCGGGGGTGTGTGTGGTGGTGGGGGATGTGCTGGTTTCTAAATGGCGTTCCTTTTCAAGTCTCACTCTTGCTCAGGTGTCCAATCTCCAGAGACAGCTTATACACCTCCAGGGCCTTTTTCACGTCCTCTGCGTAGGGGAGACACTGTAAGAGTTTACTGCCAACTAGCACTTGCTCACAGCCCATCTGGAATTCCTAGAAGAGATAAAAGGCTAGATTTAGAGACTTCTCTCCAACTGTGAATGTATAGGACGTCTTCAGGATGCCTCACTGATGACAGGAAAACTAGAGTATCAAGCCCATCCTCAGGACTGGTGGAGGAAATCAAAAGATACTCTGTCTCAGCAGAGTACCCGGCACTACACCAGCACTCCCCCATATGCTGTGAATAACTGTTGAAGCAGGGAAGGAAGGAGGTTGCAGAAGACACCTAGGGGGCTTCTTCACGGACAACTGAAGGAATAGTTCCAACAGCTATGCAAAAGCATAGCGTGTATTGTAGAAAATACAGGGCTAGGGGCCGGGTCACCTGGATCTATGGGACCCTCCTATCTAGGGGCTTGGTTCTTCTTGCTCTAAAATGAGAGAATTAGAACTTGCTTTAACGAGTTCACCAAGTGCTTTGAGGCTGATTTCCAAAGTGATTTAAACAATTCGTGAGTCCTGATACAAGTCAGATTTCATCAGTGTTGGTTGACAGTGCTCTGATACTGGCTACAATTTTTAGAACATGCCAGGACATCCTGAAATGTGTGCCACTTATCCACTTACACTTGGGCACCGCTGGGAATCAGATTCCGCTCTCTGAGCAGGTGATGCTTTGAGAGCCAATCACACCATAGCCATCATCACACTGAACAGTAACGTTTTCGGGCTCAACATACTGGTCCTTATCCACAGACAGACCTCCATTTTCAATCTCTGGTTTCAGACAGAGAGCTGTAATGGAAACACAATTTTGATCATCCTGTGATTCTCAGAATAAAATCTTACAAAAGTGAAGAATCCTGAGGGGATGAGAAACACTGGTAATAAATTATACCTGCATGCTCAGAGGTGTTCTCTACCTCCATTGATTGTATGATTATAACAACAAAAATTAATAATAGTAATGTTATGTTACATACTATTCTCTACATAAAACACTATTATTTTTCTAAAGATTTTATTATTTATTTATTTATTTATTTTAGAGAAAGAGAGAGGGAGCACAAGCAGGGGAAAGGTCAGGGGGGTAGGGAGAGAGAATCTCAAGCAGACTCTGCCCTGATCATGGATCCTGATGCAGGGCTTGATCTCACAACCCCGAGATCACGACCTGAGCTGAAACCAAGAGTGGATGCTTAACCGACTGAGCCACCCAGGCATCCCAAAAACACTATAATTATCTCCATTTGGCTAGAGAGAAAAATTAGGTACAGATCATTTATGTGACTTGTCTAAGAATGCATAGCTTTTAGGTGACATGATTATGATATAAACCTAAGGATTGTGATCCTAGAATCTGAGTTTTTAAAACTGCTATATCTCAAAACCTCACTCTTTTCATGATCTTAAGTATGTAATTTTTATTCACATACCCTTAACATCTTCCTGTGTTAAATGAAAACAATGGTGGGAAATTAGCCCCTTGAGTTGCTATTAGCAGTGTGATTTTAAAAAGGCACACCTAATCTTGGTGGTCAACCAGAAGTCTCTTATTAGGCCAACTTCATCATGAGAAGATGAATGGCATGTATGAGGCTCTAATGGCGATATCAGATACCTCAAGGAGGTTTGGAATTTATCCATAAGAATTGTCGTTTAAAATGAAGCAGGTGCTTACTAAAATGTTGCTAAATCCACACCGATTGTCTCAAATTAAAAATTGCTATCTCTTTGTGCAGAAACAGAACCATACATACACAGGCACTTGAATTATGCCAAAGGTAACAGTGGGAACTACAGCCCATTTAATAAGTGGTACACAATTAATTGATTATCCCCTGGGGAAAACCAAACTTCGACCCCCACTTTAAACCATAAACCCAGGGATTTCAAGTGGGTTGGCGATATCATTGTGAAAGGTAAAACAATGAAACTCTCTGTATGATAACATAGGGGAACATTTTTGTTGTATTTTGTTGTATAGAATATTGCCTTGTGGTAGGCAAATATTTCTTAAACAAGACACAAAAGGTCCCAACATCAAGGAAAATATTGATAATTTGAAATAAATTGGAATTTAGAACTTATGTTTTTCAAAACTAGAACACTCATATCCTACTGGTAGAAATATAAATCGCCATGACCACCTTTGAACAAAATTTGGCATCATCTACTAAAGATGAGTATGTGTATGCTCTACAAAACAGCAATTCTACTCCTGAGCTTATTCCTAACAGAAATGTTTGCACATTAGTACCAAGAGACATGCACAAAAGTGTTCATAATAGCCTAAAACATGAAAATCTCCAACTTTTAGAAAATATGTAAAATGTGGTCTATTCATCCAGAGGAATATTATAAAGCAATGAAAATGAATAAACTTCTCAGGAAACAAACTGAGGGTTGCTGGAGTGGGGGGTGGGGTGGGAGGGATGGGGTGGCTGGGTGATAGACACTGGGGAGGGTATGCGCTATGGTGAGCGCTGTGAATTGTGCAAGACTGTTGAATCACAGATCTGTACCTCTGAAACAAATAATACAATATATGTTAAAAAAAAAAAAAAGAAGATAGCAGGAGGGGAAGAATGAAGGGGGGGAATCGGAGGGGGAGACGAACCATGAGAGACGATGGACTCTGAAAAACAAACTGAGGGTTCTAGAGGGGAGGGGGGTGGTAAGATGGGTTAGCCTGGTGATGGGTATTGGGGGAGGGCACGTTCTGCATGGAGCACTGGGTGTTATGCACAAACAATGAATCATGGAACACTACGTCAAAAACTAATGATGTAATGTATGGTGATTAACATAACAATAAAAAATTTTTAAAAAAAGAAAATGAATAAACTATCACGATGTGTAAGAACATAGATGATTTTCCAAACCTAATGAAGAA
Source organism: Halichoerus grypus (assembly GCF_964656455.1). Classification (NCBI taxonomy): domain Eukaryota; kingdom Metazoa; phylum Chordata; class Mammalia; order Carnivora; family Phocidae; genus Halichoerus; species Halichoerus grypus. The sequence goes on from NC_135718.1 coordinate 122,969,873, forward strand.
AGAAGCCAGGCACAAAAGAGTGCAAGCCTGATTTCAATTATATAAAGTTAAAAATTTGGCAAAACTAATCCATGGTGTTAGAAGGTGGAAGAGGGACAATAAAGTATCCCCCAAGCTGAAAAGGCACTTTGAAACCAAAAAACAAAGCCGGCCACACCATACAGTTTACAGAGAGTTTTATTCAGGGTAACTTACTATTGGGGGTGGGGGGGAAATAAAGCCGACAACGATCCAGGTCCTGTACAGCTATTCTCTAAAATCAGTCCACAGATTCTTTAGAGCTAGGGGACATTGTAGTAAGGGACATTGTGGGGAGATCCAAGGGTTCATGTGCACCTAATTGACAGTTAACCCTTAATTAGATCTTGTGGAGTCATCTATAGGTCAGGAAGAGGAAGGACTATTTTATCTCTAAGATTCACAGGAGGCCAAAACGAGCCTCCCCCTACACGGGTCTTGTGGGCATTTCTGAGGTATGTATGTTAATCTCCAGTGGGCCTGGAACACATAACCCCATGAGAGGTCGTCAAGCGAACAGGAACAAGATGGAGGGCCAAATATGGAGTCAGTATTGTCAGCACTCCTCCACATGGTGTTGGTACAGTGACCTTCCTTGGGGAGGAGAGTCAGGAGTAACTGAGGGAAGACATGCGATGCTTCTAGGGTAGGTTCACGTTGTGATAATTGTTGACCTTCAAGATTTGTACAGATTCTGTAGTATGTTACATTTTGATTAAAACTTTTATGAAAACAAAGCAAAAAGTGGTCCTCTAAATTACGTCTGAAAACAAACACTTTGGTAGTAATGGTTACTTCCAAGACCGATAAGCTGGGTGATGGTTCAGACTTTAAAAATATTATACCATATGCATGTGTTAACTACACGAAATGAATAAATAAGTACAATTAAAAAATTGTAAGTGTTGGGGCGCCTGGGTGGCTCAGTCGTTAAGTGTCTGCCTTCGGCTCAGGTCGTGATCCCAGGGTCCTGGGATCGAGCCCCACATCGGGCTCCCTGCACCGCGGGGAAGCCTGCTTCTCCCTCTCCTACTCCCGCTGCTTGTGTTCCCTCTCTCGCTATGTCTCTCTCTGTCAGATAAATAAATAAAATCTTTAAAAAAAAAAAAATTGTAAGTGTTTACCCTAGCTGGGAAGAGACTCTATGGTCAGAACACTCACAGAGACTCTACTTTTTAAAACAGGATAATCAGTGAGGTTGAAGTTACCTTTACATTCAGGGGCTGGAGACGACCAGTGGGAGTTCCTGCAGGTGATTTTAGACTCTCCAACCAGAACATATCCTTCATCACATTCATATTGCACCACAGTAGTATAGGAAAAAAATGAACTCATGTCTTTATGGGATCCATGGGCAATGCTCGGAAATATTCTGCAGTCTTGAATGGTAAAAGAGAAGGGTGGAAGACAATGAGCTAGAGTTTAATTAACAATTCAGAGTGAGGGATTCTTCTTATTTTATAGAATGAAGTCATTAAATTATACTGCAGAGGAATATTTCATTTCCTTGACAAAATCAATAGGAATGATCTACTGAGATCTTAGCTACTGGCTAGACACTGTGTTAATCATTTTATATATGTTAAACCAATTAATCCTCACACTAACTCTCCGAGGCACTATGATCATCATTCCCATTCTAGAGAAAAGGAATCTCAACCTTAGAGGGGTCAGATATTCCACAGAAGGTCACAACTATTAAGTGCCAGTAACATGAATCAAACTTAGGGATTAAGCTCAGGTTTGTATCAAAGTCCACTGGTACTTTCTGGAATCCTGCTATTTTCTGCTCTCTGTAATGATCATTGGATGCTTACTTTATAAAGCCATAAAATGGAAGTTTTGGTTGAAGAACAATACTCTAGCACAGTCAAGTAACATCCCATAATTGATAAAGTAGGTAGCTCAGAATCTGTTAGAAAATTCTTAACACCTTCACCCAAATCAAAGGCATTAAAAGATTAGGAATTTAATTTTTAAATTCAAATTAGTCCCAGGTGAGGCAAATGTGTAGGTGCATTTCTCCTTCACACTGACAGAGGGGCTCTAAGGAGCTCACTGAGAAAAGCTACTATATCTCTTTGCAATTTGGAGAGACATTAGAAACAGTGACCTAGTATCAAGCTCCTGCCTGGGAAATCTAAAATGCAAAGGTGGGCTGTCTAGTGGCTCTGCTGGTGAGGGCGAAGGACAGATTTCTGCTGCTTTGAGATTGGCCCATACTCCTGACATTATTCGGAACAAAGGATGAGTGAGTACTTCCAGTGAATTGGAAATGGGCTGCATGAAAAAGACAGGCCTAGTGACATTGTCTTCAGGCCTGTGCAAAAGGACCTCCTGAGGTGGGAAGAAAGCCTCAGTAAAAATAAATGCCCAGGAGTCACTAGGTCTTTAGGAGATAAGAAAGAGGAAGTGATCAACCAGAATCGGAAATGGATCCCAGGATCAAGCAGACCAGGGAATTGCAGTTAGCAGATCCTCAGTGATGATGAAGGACCCATCAAAAAACAGCAACAACAACAACAAAACACAAGAGAGAAAGCAAGCTTGAAACACTCTTGATGCAAAGAATCAGCTCAGGTCAAGCACTGTTTCCCTTACCTCTGCTCCTTCAAAGCTTCAACTCTGAAGGAGTTGCTCTTTTAGTAACAAGGAAAAAGAATTCACCTGTGTATGAGTCAACAGTTTCCATATAGCATTTCTTAAACTGCAGATAAGGCCCCTCCATAGAAATATAAAAAAATAGCTCTTAATTTTTATGACCAAACACACATACAGAGTCCTGTACCGACACTTCTCAGGTAATATCAAGGAGGCATACTTGCTATTTACTTACAAAGATAAGATGTGGCCATGATGTAGGAAAGATGTTAGGGTTCAAAGCCAATGGCCAAGAAAGAATTCTTGAGACATCTTTGGTGCAAAAAGGTGATTTTATGAAAGCATGGGGACAGGCAGGAAGAGTTGCACTGGGGTCATGAGGACTGGCCCATTATATACTTTCAAGTTGGGAGGGGGTTAGGGATAGTGTAAGTCTCTAAGGAATATGGGAGCAAGATTTCCAGGACCTTGAGGGGGCTAGCTATTGTTGGGAAAATGTCATTTATTACCATCTAATAAAACCTTAGTCATGAGACCCTTTGATGATGTATATCAATGGGCCATATGCTTGGGGGATGAGTGCCAACACATATCTTGGGGGGTTTAGAGATAAAGGAAGTTTCCAAAAGAATTTTTATATGTTAAAATAGGCTTACAGGATCCTGGGGGCGGGGGGGAGTTGGGCTAGGATTGCCTTTTGCCCTTAGCAAAGTGTCAGCATTGAGGCAGCTGAGTCCCTAGAGGAACGTCACTCTGCCTGTTTTAAGGACTTGTCAGTGAGCTGTAGGTAGTAAGGAAACTTAATAATTTTTCTTCTGCCTTTGTTTCCCATATCAGTCACATACATAGTTATACCACATGTCTATACCAGTCACTCTAGAGCCAGATTAGGAAAGGAAATGAGTTCTATAGGAGAAGGTGTTGGCAGGAAGGAGGGAAGGCCTCCAGGAGTAAGCTGGAAATAGGTCTCGAAGGATGGGTGGAATTTGAGTGGTTGGTAGGAGATAAGAGAGCAATACTGGGGCAGTGAGCGAAGCCTGGCATCAGAAGCTTGTTACTGTGAGGGAAAGGAGCTTCCGGTTAGAGCTGACAGACATTAATTACCATTTCAGAGGGTTGGGGCCATGGGAAATGGGAAGAGATGAGGGAACAGAAGGAAAAGGGGGAAGGGAAATGGAACCATGAAGAAATAATTAAAAGACGTTACAAATTTTATAAGGCCTTCCCCTGTCACCTCAGACTGTACGAGAGGGGAACTCAGAGATGAAGCCGGAGAACTGGAAAGTCCCCTGAGCATGAAGTCCTTTATCCTGCCACTCAATAATAAATAAACATTGCCACTCAATAATTTTCATGCATCCGATGTGAAAAATCCTCTTCCAGGTACTGCTTCCTTAATTAGCCCATGCTTGCCCCCGACCACTCTCGGTGATGAAGAAAGCATGGCTTCCACATTTTTAAATCAACAAGCCAGCTCACCTAGGAGCATTCAGCTATTATTTTAGGCTTGGGGGTTTTTCCTCTAAACTATCTCGAATCCTCAGTTTTTATGCCACGATAGCTGTTTCAGAGATTATGTTAATAAATACTTTTAAGTATGAAAATTAATTCTCTCAGATAAAAAATAATGTCAGCTAACAAAAGAAGAAAATATCACTTTGCTTAAAGGACGTTTCTATTTAAATAACAGAAAACAAATTCATTTCCACAGCAGCAGGCCTTCAATTGGTTCTGGTAAGTTCTCTCAAACACTTTTCTCATTCTGACAAAAATTTCCCTACATTTCAGTAACAGTGTCTTACATTTATATAATGGTTTACAGTTCACAAAGTACCCTATAATTTTACCTCAGAAAATTTACTCAGTATTTGATAATAACAGAAAATATATTTTAAAATTTTATTTATCATTAGTTTTTAATCCCAGTGTAGTTAACATACACTGCAATATTAGTTTCAGGTGTGCAACACGGTATTTCAGTACTTCCATACTACACCCAGTGCTCATCAACACAAATCCACTCCTTAATCCCCATCACTTATTTCATCCATCCCCCCACCCACCTACCGTCCTATAACCATCAGTTTGTTCTCTATAGTGAAGAGTCTCTTTCTTGGTTTGTCTCTTTTTTCTTTCTTTCATTGTTCTGTTTCTTAAATTCCACAGATAAGTGAAATCATATGGCATTTGTCTTTCTCTCACTGACTTATTTCACTTAGCATTATCCTCTCTAGCTCCATCCGACAACAGAAAGTAGTTTTGCTTTTTGGATGGAAATTATTTCTAATCAATCGGTAACTAAGATTGTGGATGGCATAGTTAACCTATTTGGAAAGTAAATTTGTTCTAAGCATCTTGGAGCATTGAAATATAAGAAACTAATTTGAAAATTCAAGATTATTCTTTGCTAAAGCAGCCTCACAAGGAATTTTGCATATCAACACTTTTCTATTCTAGACATAACAGCTTCTACCTGCATTAAAATAATTTCCTTTACATTTTAAAATTCTTCATTTTTATTAATACATAGTTCGTTATACTCTCTCAAAAAGGTTATGAATTACCACTATTTGACTATATTCAGTTAATTCTTAATTGAGTGCTTGTCCTCCATATCTTAGAGAAACTACCCTCCTTTCCCCATAACTACTGTACTCACCACACAAGCCAGAAGGGCACAGCAGTAGGGTCAAGACCCCAAAGAGGTACAGTGCTGGGAAAGTGCTCTGCGACTTGGGGGCCATGGCACAGAGTCTCAGAGGTGCCATACTGAGGCTCAGTGTTCTCAGACACTTGAATCAATATGAAGAAAAGAATTCTAAGTAACAACTGAAATGGTGCCTAAGCCAACATAACCAGCCTTGGCAAAGTCTCAGCTATGTGTCACTAAAGGGGAGGGACAGGGGGAGTGACCAGAAGACCAGGTGCTGAGCACAGCTCTGACAGAGGTCAGCTGATAAGGCCCCCTTCTTGGAGAGAGGAGTCTGGAGATGGATGGGCGAGGCCTCTGGGATTCTGTATGTGGTTATTGTTGTAATCCTAGACTCCCTTGCTGTTCAGATGGGGCACATGATGAGTTCCTTTCTGGATATATCCATGATTCCTCTCTGAATAAACAAGAGCAAAAAGGCACAAAGGACGGCAGCTCATGATGCACAGTATATGTGGTGGGTTCTACAGGAATTAGAAGTCATAGCATGAGAGAAAATAGAATGTCTGAGAAGTGGTGCCTGTTTGAGAAGTGGTTTCTGTGATGAGAAGTAGGTATAACTTGCCCATAGAAGAATGGATTTTTTTTAAATCTTGAAAATTAAATTTCTTTCTAGATAGCACATAGTCTAGGCAGAACAAAGTAATATGAGTCTCTAACTGTGAAAATACTCAAGAATCCAGTCCATACAATTACAATTATAATTATAATTACAATTACAATTATGATTACAGTACCTCAGTGGGAACCTCTTTTCCCTAATTCCTGGGTTTTCTAAGGTACATAAAACATCAAATGATTCACTCTGTGAAACTAACTATTCTAATGTGGAAGTTATTCTAGTCTGTGTTTGCAACGCAGAAAAAGCATGCACTGAAAGTTAAATGGTTGAAGATGATTAATTAAGGAGAAAGGAAGATTTCTTATGACTTTCAGAATATCTGAATGATGCTGGATCCTAGAGAACCTAGCATTTTGCTTCTAAGCACTAAACACAACTGGATGGAAGGCACATTTGTTATTCTTCTTAGATTGTTAACCCCAAGACTAAGTTTCCCATAAAACCATCTGGGATCACCTGGTTATTCATCCAGATCACTTCCTAAATTTAGTCTCCTTAAATGGGACAGATGAAACTACCAACCTGGATTCTATATCTTGCCCACCGACTGTGAATATCTGTTCCTTGAAGAGACAAAGATGGTTGTCTAAACAAAAGAGCAAACTCTGGAAATTGTCCTAAAGTGATCTTCACTACTCAGCTGAACTGGAATGATTGCAACATACCAGTAATAGCCAAAATGCTTATCTATCAGAAATATAATAGACAAAAGAAAGCAAGTAAATCCACTAAATAGTTGCTTCCTTTAAAAAGAGGAACCACAATAAAGAAAAGTAATTTAAATGATCAATCATCATGTTTTGTTAACCTGCCTTTAATCTTTAAGCATGTAGTGTACCAGAACTTTGCATAAATTATTATAATGAGACCTCAAAAGCTCCTGTGACATGGCTCTTGCCTGCCTTGTTGCATAGATGAGGAAACAGGTTCAGATAAATTAAGTAAACTGCCCCCTAAACTCCTCAGATAATTAGCGGCTTAGCCAAATTCTGAACCCAAGACTGATACTTAAAATCCAAGCTTATTCTTTAAACCAAAAGAATTTGTATTTTTTGACCAATAATGATTTTCTGTCAGGACACTGAATCAGCCATTTGGGAGTAAATCAACATCATTGGCTTTTACCCAAAGGTACGCCCACCCTCCAGATGCTGCTGGCACTGCAGTTAATGGCTTAGACCCATGACCACCAAAGCATGTACTGTGATGACAGGAGCCACTTCATTCCTGATATAGGAAGTTATACCCTGCTCCCTCAGGAGCAACCAATGCCTGACTGATCCTGGGATACAAAAGCTCTGATTCCTTGCCTCAAGTCTGGACAACTCTGTGGTACAATTGATGCTCTAGAGCCCACTGTGGGGCAGGTGAAGGTTACACTTAACCTGAGAGTACAGTTTTGCTCAGTTCCTTTCCCTCTTGTTGTTTCATTCCCTTATAGTTCCATCAAAAATTCATATGCATCTGAATCCCTTCTAGAGACACAGACTGAAGACAGTTTATACCACAAGTGGATCTAGGAAGCAAACTCTAAGAATGAGATTCTAGAATTGGATCACCCACCAGCCAACTGACAACCAAGACTTCATCACTGGTGAAAGGTGAAGTATTGATAGCCCTGGCTTACTGTAGCATTGCAACTATGAACATTTTCACCTGGTAGACTGTCATGAAGCATAGATGGAGAAAGATGCATTGGCTAGTGAAACATCTCTAATATTTGAGAGGTGCAGTGGAAATAGGATTGTGAAAAGGGATTGTAAAATTGGGTGGCTAAGTACTGTTGATGAAGCTCAGCAACCCCTTAGCTGAAAATGAAAGTTCAAGGCAATCAATCACAATTCAAATCCAAGTGTGAAATCCAGGAGCCCCTCCCTGCCCCTGTTAGTATTTAAAGAAATTCTTATATCAGCTAGCTTGGAGACTAATTATACTAAGGACCAGGGTCAGAATATAATCATAAAACAATAGTAAAATTTCAGTAAAAAATAAATTCTTAGCCTTGGCAAGTCTCTACTAAAAGTTTACCTTTATGGAAGGAGTGGTGCCCTTAGACTTGGCATTAGGATATCCAGGTAGATGCACTAGAGAACCTTGAACTCCAGATTTCCCTAAACCCAAAGAGCTTATAATTGGCCCAGTTTCCCTTGTTATAAGATAGTGCCCCTGCTCCTTGAAGACCATGCAGAGCAATCAAATACATCAGGTATCTTATAAGTTCATAACTGCTCTCCTCAAGATCTGCCCCCATTCACCTCCAGGCATCAGACCACTTACTGAAATCAAATCTCAGTATGAACTGACTAAGGGTAGGCTGAGCCTACTAAGAGAGGAGAGGAATCACATGTAGGATCTGTGAGACCTAGTTAGCATGTATTAGGAGTTGGGAGAGTATGCCTAGGAGGGGATCATAAAGCTGGACAAGGGAGAGTTTGTCAGAATGGGGACACTGTTCCATAACACAAGATCGCAATGCAAGTGCCCTGGGAGTCAGCTCTTGTGTGCTTCTGGGATGCTTTTGGAAGCTTAGGAAAAATGATGGTCAAAAAATGATATAAAGATGCCAGAACTGCTAAGGCAGACTAAGCAGGAAATGATTAAAGACTCAGAGAAGTAGACATGTTAGAATGATCTGTTTTAGGGGCACCAGGGTGGCTCCGTTGGTTATGTGTCTGCCTTTGGCTCAGATCATAATCCCAGGGTCCTGAGATCCAACCCTGCGTCAGGCTCCCTGCTCAGCAGGGAGTCTGCTTCTGCTTCTCCCTCTGCTCTTTCCCCTGCTCATGCTCTCTCTCTCTCTCAAATAATAATTAAAAAAAGAATGATCTATTTTATAAAACCAGAAGACCTACCAGCTATTTTCTTCATGAGAGCCCTGAGGATGTACCATTTACCAGGACAATAAGGAATGCCCCAGTGACAGGGACCAATATTATAAAGAAACTTTATTCTGGCCAACTATCTATAGGCTGCATTTTTGGTAGTAGATGCTATTATCAAATGTGGCCGCCTAATAGCAGTGGGGATTATAGAATCCCAGGATAGCAGGGCTAAGTAACAGCACTTAATCTTCAGAAGCGGATTGGGTGAAAAATACTGGAGGGCCAAGACTAGGTGATGCAAGAATGTGCCTAGGATGCAAAATCAAAGTAGGCACTTATTTTCAGGCTTGTGCAAGTACTGACCCTCAAAATGAGTGCCTCCTTAAGGATGAGGCATGTAAGGCAGCAAGGCTGGGAGGCAGCCAAAGGAGAGAACATCCTACCTGTAGGAATCTCTGAAGAGGGTCAATAGAATATGGTGTTCCTTAGGGTAAGGGTCTGTCAACATAGGTATTGCATGATGCATAATCAAAAAAGTTCAAGAATGAGTGATCCAAAGATTGAGATAAGCTACTCCAATAAAAAGTCATGATCTTTTGCCCAATTATGTTTTTTTAACTTGGCTATTTTCTCCCCCATTCTCAGACTTAAAGTAAGTACAGATCCCTATGAGGAAGGACCATGTAACACCAGAGCAAATATATATAGTAGTACTTCTCCAATCCTTTCCTAAAGGAAACTTGAATAATTTACTTTAGTAATTGTGCACTAGGATCTCTATAGACTTGTTGGATCTGAGCTGTCTATGATACCTGGGAACAAAAAGTATCACTATAACCCCAGTTAAAATAGAAGCTATAGGAGCCAGGCAATAAAAAGATCCCTAGTTCATGTTTATCTTACAATGATTCATTGGGCTTATGGACCCACCTGGCAGTCATTTCTGTGGCTCTCAAGTGTACACAGTTTGTAGGACCCTCACATTAGTTCTCTGACCTTTGAAATGAGAGCTGTCAAAGTAAGAAAAACTATGCAAAAAAATCTACAAATGATATTTAATACTGAAACACTGAATGATTTTCCCTTAAGATTAGGAATCCAGCAGGATATCTACTCTCATCATTCCTATTCAGCAATATATTGGAGGTCTAGCTAGTGCAATAAGGCAAGAAAAATAAATAAATGGCACTCAGTTTGGAAAAGCAGAAACAAAATTGTGTTTATTTTCAGACAGGATTGTTTATTTGGTAAATGCCAAAGAATTTATAGAAAACCTGCTACGACTTATAAAAGAATTTCATAAGGTTACAACATACATGATCAATGTATAAAAGTCAATTGTATTTCTATATACTAGCAATGAAAAATTGGAAATCTGAAATTTAAAAAGTACTACCATCTCAAGGGCAATATGCTAGTGACAAAAGCCATTTTCAAAAGATCACATACCATATGATTCCATTTTGTAAAACTTTGTCAAAGTGACAAAATGATAGAAATGGAGAAGAGATTAGTAGTTACTCGTGGTGGGCGTGGTGGGCCAGGGGTAGGGGGTGAATATAAATATAAAGATGTGGTTCAAGGGGGATCTTTGTGGTGATTCAATAATTCTGTAAACAGTGTAGAATTATACACACACATTGAGCCAATGTCAATGTCCTGATATTATCAATATTATTCTAGTTCTCTAAGATATAACCATTGGGAGAAACTGGGTGAAGGGCACATAGGACCTCTCTCCATTAGCCTTGTGATTTTCTGTGAATCCATAATTATTTCAAAATAAAAAGTTTTAAAAATGACACAAGCTCCATATGGTGCATGGTAGCTGAAAACTCCAAAGCATTCATGAAAGAAAGCCGAGAAAGCCTCATTAAATGGAGTAATATACTGTGTTCATGAGTTGAATTGAAAGACTCAACATTATTAAGATATCTGTTCTCCTCAAATTGATCTAGAGATTCAAAGCATTCCAAACCAAATCCCAGCAGATGTTTTGTAGAAATTGATGAGCTATTTCTAAAAAGTACATGAATAAGCCAAGGCCTTAAAATAGCCAAAACAATTTTGCAGAAGAATAAAATTTAAAAGACATACTTCCTGATTTCAAGATTTGTTATAAAGCTACATGATCAACACATTGTGGTATTGGCATAGGAATGGACTTATGGATCAATGGAAAAAAATAAAGTCCAGAAACACACTAACACGCATATGGTTAATTTTAGACAGAGGTGCCAAGGTAATTAAGTGGAAAAAAATATAGTCTTTTCAATGAATGTTTCTCAACAGAATAATTGGTCATCCATATGCAAAAAAAAAAAGAAAAGAAAAAGAAAAAAGAGCTTTGACTACTCTTACCCTTCACCATGTGCAAAAATTAACTCAAAATGAACCATAGACATAAATGTAAAACTAGCCAATTTGGGAACTACTAGTTTAAAAGAGAAAGTATTTATTTATTTCTCTATGTATTCCACAGTCTATTTTCATAACAGAAAGAAAAGCTTCTCCTGTGGAACTAATATTTTCTTTTACCAAACAATGTAAATATTTGCTTCATTATATTTTCCATTTTAGTTTCACTGAAAATAAGCAATAAAAATTACTATATAAATTAAATTTTAGAAAATTAACTTCTATCACTCGCAATTTTGATTTTTCATTTGTATTTTAGCAAGTTAAATTATGCATATCTATTATAAGCTGATATATTCTATTTTTTTTGAAATTATTGTGTTTCTACTGGGTACTGAGCTAAACATAAAGGAAAAAAAACCTACTTAAGAAAACTCTTTAGCAAGAAAAATTTTCAGTTATATAAATATGCATCATTTGTTAAGTATAAATACTCATAATGAATGATAATCTTATTTTAAAGCCTAAAAACATTGGCATCAGACATTTGATGATCTGCCAAAATGATGGAAATACAGGATTAGGAGCTATTCACAGGACTATTTGTGAATCAGAAATTTTTGGAAAACAGTGTTCCTTTTCTGATCATTTGTATCCCACATTAGAAAATAGCAGCTTGGAACACCTGGGTGGCTCAGTCATTAAGCATCTGACTATTGATTTCATCGGGTCTGATCTCAGTGGACCTCAGTGTCCTGAGATCCAGCCCCAGGGTCCGGTTCCTCACTCAGTGTGGAGTCTGCTTGAGATTCTTTCTCCCTCTCTGTATGCCCCTCCCAGCCACTTGCAAACACTCTCTCTCTCCTCTCTCTAAAATAAGTAAATAAATCTTAAAAAAAAAAAGAAAATGGCAGTTCAATCCATAGTCTCCATTCATATATATTCTCTTTTTTTTCATATATAAATTTTCATCTGAAATCTCTGATTTACCAACTTCCTTCTCCCCAAGATACTTTCTAGGGATAGCAAAAATCATTTCAAGAAGGAAAGTAGACATTATCAATGCTGACAGGGTGAAAGTAATGTTGCATTAGAAACAGGCTGAGGGGTTTAGGGAGAAGCAGAGAGGCAGTAATCTCGTTTTGCATGGTAGAAATTCAAGTTAATAAAGAAGGAGGCAGGAAACTGGAGAATCTTTTTCAGAAGAAACTGAACAGCAATAGAGAAGACACCAGTAAGCACTGATATTTGGGAAATCCTCTGAATGTGTCAGGCTGTAAGCTAAGTTGCTAAAACAAAGGCAGAAATTTATATCTCTCTTATGCCACAATCCAGAAGTAGAGACATATTCAGGTTGGTCAGCTGCTCTGCCCAATGAGGTCATCTGAGGGTAAGGTCCCTTCCCTCTTTGTCACTCTAACATCCCCTGGGTCATTTGTCCTCATGCGCATGGTGGAAGCTGGCTCACCAACACCCTGTCAGCATTTCAGAGTGAAAGAGGAAGTGGAAGGTAAGCAGCTTCCTTTTTAAGAAAGTGATTAGGAAGTTGCACCCATTAGGAGGTTGCTCCAAGGGAGCTGATATTTAAAGGGGTGAGGGTCGTTCTATTACTTAAAGGAGGTAAGTCCTGAAAATGTATATGGGGAAACAATTAGCAGCCTCTGCTATAGCTCCCAAAAAGAAAGAATAGCTTACTGATTAGTCTCCCCAAATACATAGAACTTAAATTAGCTTATGTGGGTCTTATTCTTAAGAATGAACATATAAGGGGTGCCTGGGGGGCTCAGTCAGTTAACGTCTGCCTTGGGCTCAGGTCATGATCCCAGAGTCCTGGGATGGAGCCCCTCATCGGGCTTCCTGCTCAGCAGGGGGCCTGCTTCTCCCTCTCCCTCTGCCGCTCTCCCTGCTTGTGCTCTCTCTCTCTCTGTCAAATAAAGAAATAAAACCTTAAAAAAAAAAAAGCAGAGACTAGAACTTCCAAAGAAACTATTATTAATATTCTATATGTGAGTAGGCATTATATCCATAAAGAACAGAATACTTTTTTAAAATGCTGTGAACATTTTATAAAATTGATAAAACAATTAAAATACAAAGGCAAGGAAATATTCCCAAAGAACATGGGGGAGGGGCAAAACAGAGTTGATGGTATAGGAAACAGAAAGAAAATATAAGAAAGTTATAGGATTGACAAAAGAGGTCCAACATATGACCAGTAGGATATCCATAAAGAAAAAGAAAAAATAGAGAAGAGAAAATTACTGAAAAAAACATACCAAGAAAATTTCTCAGAAAAAAAAAAGAATGAGTTTCCTTATGGAAGAAAAGGGAGAAAGAAAAAAAAAAAATCCTGTAGACTCTGTAATAAAAATGGCTTTTCACTTTTCAATTGCCATATTGGAAACTTGTACAAAGAAGATACTCTTTTAAAAAGTTCTAAAAGAAAGTTATGTCTAGCCCAGTTTTCTACACTCAATGAAATTATCAACCAAGTATTCAAATAAAGAGTTTCACATATGCAGAAGCTCAGTGTTTTACTTACTTTCTTATTTACTTTCACAGCATCAACTGTGAGTACATAGTATCATTTCCTAGGCAGCTCATTAAGGATGTTCTCCAGTAAATAGAGGAAATAAACCAAGGAAGTGGAGAGCGTGAATCTAGCAAAAGCAGAGCAGGAAGGTGAGTGGCAGATGTGAGAGCGCCCGCTCACACTGAAGCGTGTAGCAGACACTGCCGAATTCCTGTTGATAGCACTAGGGCTCTCCCGCACACTCTGGACAGCTCCGAGACATCAGTATCTGCTTTGTCTGCCCAGGCTTTTTCAAGAACCGCTGAAGGTTATTCTGACAACAGGACAGCAGGTCAAAAATATCAGGTAATCGGGGCGCCTGGGTGGCTCAGCTGGTTAAGCGTCTGCGTTCGGCTCAGCCGTGATCCCAGGGTCCTGGGATCGAGCCCCACTTTGGGCTTCCTGCTCGGCAATGGGCCTTCTTCTCCCTCTCCCTCTGCCCCTTCCACTGCTAGTGCTCTCCTGCTCTCTCGTTCTGTCAAATAAATAAGTAAAATCTTAAAAAAAAAAAAAAAATCAGGTAATTAACACTTCCCAGTAGCAGACCTTAATATCCTCAATATCTGTAGAAGTTACTGTATCAATACCCTAGCTACCTTGCCCTGTGAGAGGTATAAAACTTCATGGTTTCCCCACGGGTTCAGGTCACCCACGGAGGTCGGTGGCTTGACAATGCACCTCTTATTGGCTGCCTTGCCTTCTCTGTCTCACTGCTCCACTCAATTTCTCAAATATTCATAAAAACATTTTGAGCACATATAGAACAATTCATCAAGTATTCCGAGTAGATAACGCACTTAAAATATCAATTATCTAATTACCTGACACTCAATGAACTCAAGAATGAGTTTTTGCATGGAGAAAGCAATATGATACAATACAAAATATAGATTAGGTTTCCATTCTATTCTTCCCCCTGCCCTGAAAAAATATTTATTCTAATGTAAATGAAGAGTGGAATACCTTGTTTAAGATATAAAACTAATTCAAATAGCACTTAATAAAGAAAAGAAGTGGCGTTTAAAAATTATTATTTAATGATTGAAGACTTCTGAGTGAGGTTTGGTGGCAACAGAAAGGAGATGAGGAGGGTGTTGTCACTCTCACTAGTGGGAGAGGGTGAGTGAAAATCAGTGAGAGCGAGTCAATGAAACAGTTACCCGTATCTAACCCTAAGGAACTGGTTAACATCCTCTTTTCCGGGCCATGCAGACCTTGGAAGTACATAGAAAGCGCCACTGCAGGAAGCTGGATACATAAAATGGGCATCTGTGGGTGGTGTACCCATGCAGGTGATTCACCAGCATCTTGGGGATGGTGGTGGGGGTAAAAAAAATTTCAAGAAGAGACGTGTTGCTGAGGAAGAAGTACATGAAGCTGTGGAGGTGAGGGTCCAAGAGGATGGCCAGGATGGTAAGCAGATTCCCCACGCACCCAACCAGATACAGGCTGGAGGACAGACCAAAGAGCCCTTGCTGTTGCAGGGGCTGCTCAGGGAGGCCGAGGAGGATGAATGCAAAGATTCAGGTCTGTTTGTCCATGTCCAGGCAGTTCTAGAGCCAGAAGCAAGGGCGTCAACTGTGAGTGGACTCCTGGAGAAGAAACGGATTCTCGAAAAAATTAAAAAAAAAAAAATCAAACAATTAAAAGAGCCTAAAACTCAAAAAAAGAAAAGAAATAGATTCTGGCATTAATGTCCTGCCCCACCCCCCTACATCGTGCATCTCACTAACCCCCTGAGCCTCAGTTCCCTCATCAGTTTCAGGGGACTAATCATTCTAACCTCTTAGGATCATTACAAGGATTAAGTGAGAAAAATCTGTCTTAAGGGGCTGAAATCCATGCCTGACATACAATATGGGCAACTACTTTTGTTAGTGGGAATTTCTAGTGATGCTATCAAAATAAAGAGTGATATGTAAAATAAAAATAAAAATAAAATAAAATAAAATGGACATCTGTTTGGGTTTCCTTTGCTTACAATTATAAAGCTCCTGCTAACATGAGACTGTGGTGGTAATTGAGTTTTGTTTTCATTTTGGTTTTTTTGTGATACCTCTGCCCACCTCCTGATAAGGCAAAGGCAATTATTTTTCTGTATGTTCTAAAATTTATTTTTAATGTTTGGTATAAAATTATTCAGGCTCTTACCCTTCCTCTTCCTCCAAGCATCAGTAAGCATCAGACTGAACAAATTCCTCTCTTATAAATTCTTCTGATAAGGCTTTTCTGTGCCTTTTAGTCTCACCTACAACCTTAACAGTCTTCTCTACTTTCATGGATCAGATTTTCAGTAAATAAAGTGGGAAATGATATTTAAAATGCACATGAATTTAAACGACGAGTAGCAGATTTTCTCCTCCTGAGAAAATGTCTGAGGCACCCCAGGGGCTCACGGCACATCCTCATGCCCTGAACCAGCAGGGAAAACTCAATATTCATCATAATGGATTTTTAACTTATTTGTAAATTTTAATCAAGTTGTTTTTCAGGCAGGTTTAGTAAATATTTGATTGGTGAGACTGCACGTAACAAAAGACCTCTGTAAGCCCAGAGTCCAATGGTAGGTGGAAAGTTAAACGACTCTCTAAGAAAATGGAAAGAATTCTGTTGGAGCCAATTAATAGCAAAGAATGCAGAGGTCTGATGAAGGGGGAGGCTGAGCAGAGAGAGAGAGTGAGAGAGAGAGAGGCCAGAACAGATGTCCGAAGAGAGGCATGGAGAAAAGGGAACTGCGGAAGAGACCAGCTGTGCTGTGGCCACACCCCTAACTGGAGGCTGACGTAGGCCCTGCCACAGCGCCCTCCCTGACGGTGACCCCCGTCCTCGGGAGCCCATTCAGTGGGCCCACGGGCCGGCCGTCAACGCTGTTGGAGCAAGTCTTCAGCGATGAGAGGAGGGAACTGGTGGATACATGCCCCAGGTGCTCACCTGGAAAGACCACTCAGAATTGTGTCCCACATGCTCTCAGAGCACAGTCGGCGTAACTGAGCACCTGTTAGCAACCCCGGTAACCACCCCAGTCAAGCTCCTTCCTTCACCTGTCCTCCCTTTCTCATCTGATCATCTCACTACCCACTCGCTGCTTTCTGGGCCACCCTCCAAGGAAACTAGTAACCCACAAATCCTTGTCTAAGGGGAAACCCGAAATAAAGATCTACCGATTTCCTAGAAGCAGGTGCAGGCAAATGGCTTTAAGGACCATCAATAGTTACCTTCCACGTTAGGTCGGTTTCTCTAACGGTTCCAGCCCCTCTGTTACACCGAAAGTCCAGTGAAAACCTATGAGACCCCAGTGCCTCTGCAGAGTATATTTGGTGAAATAAGAACAAAAGAGGCCAGCATTCCCCCATAGAGGCGTGTGAACAAAGAGAGAAGAGACGAGCAAAGGGGCTGGGACATGAATGAGAGATTTCAGAGGATGCAGGCCTTGGAGGGGGTGGTAAGTAGAAGGAACAACAGTGTCCAGGATACACCAAGATACACGGGTGATTGATGGAGGTTTCTCCTCATGTGGGGGATACTTGCTCAGGCCATTTCAGTTTTCAGATGGAGGACATGGGAACACACAGGTGGCCACCATGTGGGCCTCATTCATCAGTCTATCAGAGTTTGTTTTCTCAAAATGGAAGAAGGAAGAAGGAGGTCCAGACACAAACACGAATCCCTTTCCTGTCAAGCAGAAGTCCAGAGGTAGCATTAGTGAGGCAGAGGGCAAGTGCACGGGGGTTGGGTAAAGGGCAGGACTCCCTTCAAATGGGGAGAATGGACCAGGATTTGGGGGCGTGTTGACATTTAATCTAACTACTGAGGACCTGAGGGATTTGCACATGTGGACGTGTGCGGTGAGGCAATCCGGGGAAATGCTTTGCTGTGAGCCCACGTCCATGTCCAAGGCCCTTACAGTAAAGGAAATGTACTAACTTTGTGTAGTGGGTGTGTTCAGGTACCTCATTAAGGACAGACCACAAAGACAAAATCGTTTTTGATACATACATTTTTACTTGAAAAAAAAATGTACACTTTGTGTCCAGAAAAGCAAAACCATCAGCTACAAGATAATCAATAATTCTACAGTCACAAAGCACTAAATGTGAACAAATTATCCTTTCTAGACCTTTATTACCATGAATGATGGTGCAAAGGGGACAGTAGAGTTGGTAAGCTGAAGTGATCTGTATTGTATTGAAAGCGGCACATTTTTCTCCCTCTTTTGGGAGAAATTATAGTGATGACTCCATAGTATATTTCTTTGCCTTGTCTATCTGTAGTTCCAGTTGTTCAATCTCCAAAGACAATTTATACAGCTCCATGGCCATTTTCACATCTGCTGGGTTGGGGAGACACTGCATGGCCTTTCTGCCTTTCTGGACATGTTCACAGCCTTCAGGGACCACCTGAAAGAGAGGTGGGTGTGGTTGAGTGGCTTCTCTCCAAATCAAGAAGGACAGGGTTGGAGGGGGAGGAGGACCTCCTGACAATGACAGGACTACAGCTCAAAGCCAAGACCAAGCACAGGACTGCCTGGTGAGCAGGAAAACCAGAAAACACCTTGGGTCCCACCACAGTCCTTCCCAGAGGGATAAGGACCTGTTCTGAGACAGCTTCACAGAGGGCCTCTGTGAGGAGAGAGGCTGTTTCTGAGACCATCCAGAAATGGAACATAGTATATTATATAGTCTAGAAAAAGTCCCAGGTATCTGCGTCCCTCTTTTCCCTAAGGGGCTCGATTATTCCTTGTTCTCCAGTGAGAGAGGAGAGCTTGTCACTCCTACCTGACCACAGTACTTCAAGAAAGAAGAGAATTCCTTTGAAGGACTCAGAAATGACTCCTGACAAGTCAGATCACACCACTGCGAGCTGGGACAGTGCTTGGCAGGGGGGGTCCATTTTTAGGGTTGGCTAGCACAGGAGCTTTTCTTGAATCGTGCCACTTACCCACTCGCACTTGGGCACCCCAGGGTACCAGGTTCTGTTCTCTGAGCAAGTGATATTTTGGGGACCATCCAATTTATAGCCAGAGTCACACTGGATGGTGACATTTGTAGTTTGAAGATACTGATCCTCATCCATGGACAGCTTTGCATGGGCTATTTCTGGTTTTGGACACAGAGCTACAATGGAAACACAGTTTTAAGCAATATGGAAATCTAAGGAAAAAGACATGACAACAGGCTAGGATTATAAGAATTAACTATCATAGGTGCTGCTAATTGTTTTATCTTTTGTTTTGTTTTTGTAACAGTAATATTTGTTAGCATTTTGGTTGAGCATTGGCCACAATTATATATCAGACTCAGGCTAAGCATTTTATGTGATTCAGCTTTGTGAGGTAATGACTGTTAGTTATCACTCCCACTTTTCTAGGAGAAATTTGAGATACAGACAGGTTAAGAAACTTGTCCTAGGTCTTCATACTTTTGAAGAACATGATAGGATATAAAAAAAGGCATGGGATCCCAGGTTCTTAGCTATCAAAGCAAGTCTCCCTCATCTCTTGATCCCAGCAAGACACTAGCTGTGAAATGTTCCCTCCTGCCGACTGGCTCCTGTATGTAATAGAGACTATGGTGGCAAATAATCCCCGGAGTTGCTGATGGCAAAATGCTATTAACCTGTGTGCCTGTAAAAGTCAGACCTGACCTTGACTTGTCCTGTCCCCACAAAACAGTAGGAGCCCCCCCTCCCCGGCCTGTAGCATGGGTAGGTGGTGCCTTGCACGAGGCTGTGATGGAAGTATCTGCCACTTTGTGAGGTTTGGAATTAGCCCTTGAGAGCCCACATTCATGCTAAAGCAAGCTTGCATGAAAATTTTGCTACAGGTCGTAAATGAAATGGCCACTTGCAGAATTTTTCTGGAAATATACAGGAAAGTGGGCATAGGGGTTGAATTTTATGACTGGGAGAAAGAAGAAGGGAGGTTGATGTTTATGTATTCCCCTTGTACTGTTTGCATCCTGAACATAGTCATGATTTCAAATAAATCAAATCAAATCAAATGCTTCCGTGCTTTTGTGACATTTCCACCCACCTGACTGAAAAGGGAGTTGGAGTTACCTTTACATTGAGGAACTGCAGGTATCCAGCCTAAAGAACTGCAAGAGAGTTTGGCCTCTCCAACCAGAGTGTATCCTTTGTCACATTTATATATCACTTCATTTTGTGTGAATACACGGAATCCTTTAACTTCTTCATAATGTCCGTGGGCAACATCAGGAGGAAAATCACAATCTTGATGGTGAGAGATAAAAGTGAGAGAGCATGAGCTTGTAGAATGTAAAAAAATAACTCATCCCCGAATCTGTGTGTTTTGTAGGAGGCTCCATTCTGTCCTGTCATCTTCTCTGCTCAGAGGATCACTTAGCCAAACCCAAGACCTGCGCTGCCCTCCTGTAAGCCTCAGGCTGAGGAACCACCATGGCCCCATCATTAGACCACTTGGTGGTCATCTCTAATATCTTCAAAAGTATAAGGGGAATGGATAAAATTAATACTTTGTTCAACCCCCACATTGAGTTCTTGGCCTATGGGGTAAAACCTGTCATATCCAAGAAGTCGAGTAGAAGCCATTGATCCTGCCTATCCCCATCCCCCTTGAAGCAAAGACAGCATATTAAAAACTACATCATATACCAAAGTGGCAGGGGAAATGGCGGCATTGTGCCACTCTTACAGAACTACAGCTGCCTCCCATTATACTGCCATTTACTTCCCCAGTCTGTCTACAAGAGAAGTTAGGATTCTGGGGAATGACAGTCGACTATGGAAAATTGAACATTTTAGTTCTCATTTCAGATGTGGTGTCTTTGCTAGAGTAGATTTTTGTATCTTTGGGTAAGTGGGGGCCACTGGTTTAGCAGATGCCTTCTTCTCATCCCTATCACAAAAGAGGGTCAAAAAGTTTGCATACACAGAAGGATAAAATCACACATTTGTAGTTTTAGCCCTGGGGTATGATAACTCACTTGCCCCTGTCATAATAGAGTCTGATGATACGATGATTATCTGGACATCCACACTGATCCAGTATGTCAATGGCCTCATGTTAATTCTACTGAATGAGCAAGAAGAAACTAGCATGTTGAGATAGACAGATAGATGATAGATAGATAGATAGATAGATAGATAGATAGATAGATAGATGATAGATAGATAATCCATCTGGGTTTCTGGCGTAGATCTCCTAAACCCTTATAAATTCCTAAGTGCCTAGAACACTAAGAACATCTTTTGTTCTACTGAGGCAATTCTCAGTGGCTCCTGGATTAGAGTTGGTCACCAGAAAGATCAAGTCATGATGCAAAACTTAGAAGCTTAGAAATTTCCAGGCCTGCTCTCCTCTTCAAAGAGAGGAGAGAAGTAGGAAATAGTGTTAGTAATTGAGCATGCCTATAATGAGCGAGCCTTCATAAAATCTCAGTAGTATATTGTTCAGGGAGTTGCCAGGTGGGTGAACACATCCACGTACTGGAGGATGATGTACCCCAAATCCACAGGTACAGAGGCTTCTGTGCTTGGGACCCTCCCAGACTTCACCTTATGTATCTCTTCATTTGTGTCCTTCATCATATCCTTTAATAAACTGTTAAATATAAGTTAGTGTCCCCTGAGTTCTGTGAGCCCTTCTAGCAAATTAATGGAACTCCACAAGGAGATCATGGGAACCTCCAATTTGTAGCCAAGTTGAACAAACTTTGGTAGCAGCCCGAGGACCTACTACCACAATTGGTATCTAATGTGGGGGGCAGTTTTTTGAGACTGAGCCTTTACCCTGTGGAATCTGCCACTCTCTTCAGGTAGATAGTGCTGGAACTGTGGCAAATTATAGGACACCCAGCTGGTGTTGCAGAGAATTCTTTGTTGGAAGAAGAAGAAAAAAAAAAAAAGGCACACACTTGGTCACCTGAAATGTTGTGAGTGTTCCGTGTGAGCAGTAAAAGAGACATACAAGAGAAACACAGGAAGTGAAGGGGAAGACTGGGTTTTTCCAACTCCCATACTGATGCTCCAGATATAGAACGTAAAGATTCAAGGGTTTGCCATATCAATACAATCTTCAGAGGTCCAGGGTTCAGGGCTTGTTAGGCTATCCCATCTAAACTAATGGGATATGCACAACACACCACAAAAAATGGTGCATAACACCAAGTAGAACTTTCTAGACTCTAGAGGCAGTACATTCCATACTTGGGAATACTATTCCAGCCCATATGCTAGATGACATAAGAGATAGCTGGGTTTGAGTGGGGCCCATGTTGGGAAAAGCCTCGGCAGCAAGTCCAGTTGCAGTGAAATTGTCCTGTTGCTTGAAACTTAAGACGCAGCAGAGCCTAGTATATTGAAGGTGGCTATAGTCAGAAAGCATGCAAATATCAATGGGACTATCACAGCATATACGCTTGAGATCCTGAAGCAAGGCCATGCACTGCTACAGAGAATTACGTGCTGTTTGAGATATAACTCTTGACATGTTGTTTGGTCCTGATAGAAACTGTACCTGATATTGGGTCATGAAGTGAGCATGTGCCAAAAATCATGATCTTGGTCTATCAGAACCAAGTTATAAGGCCAGGCAGGCAACAAACAATTCATTACAAAATGGAAGTTGTCATCTGGGATTGAACATGAGCAGATGGCACAAGCAGCCTGCACAAATAGGGAGCCTAGATCCTACTTGTGCCCATCCACTGTTGCACAAGTGTCTCTTTAGCTCATGCTTACGGCTATGTGGAGTATCCATTATAACCAACTGACAGAACAGAGGGAAGCCAAGCCTCATTCACAGATGTGTATTTTGGGTACGTGTGTGCAAGCTAAAATGGACGGAAGCTGCATTAGAGCCTGATCAGGGAAAGAGAGTAGTAAGGAAAAATCTTAGGTAATCTTGCCATTCACTTTTTTGGAAAAAGAAATGGGCTAAGGATAGATTAAATTAGCCTGGAATGGCCCAGAATGAATGGCTTATTTGTCAGCATCCTTAAGGACAAAGATTGGAAGATTGGGCCCAAGGAGATCTGCGGTAGGTAGAAGCAGGTGACTGGACGTATGGGAATGACAGGAAGTTCAAAGTTTTTATTTTGTGTGTTAACACCAGCAGAGCATCCCCAGTAGAGTAGGCATTAAAAAATCAAATAGAAAACAATGTCTCAGCCAGTTGAAGTCAGCCATCTTCTGTCATTGGCCTGACCAGTGCTGTCACAAGAGGAAGAGGAGCAAAGTGGTGGTATGGATGAAGAACAAGCATGGTGGGCACAACAACATGGACTCCCACTTACCGAGGCTGTCACTGAATCTTCAAACTGCCAGCCACAATGCTAAGTCCCTAATATGATACCATCCCTTGAGATAACCACAAAGCCACTTGGTAGCCAGTTGACTATATTACATCCCTTCTACCTGGAAGGGACAAATAAGTATTTTGACAGAAATACACAAGTATTCCAGGTATGGGTTTGCCTTTTCTGCTTGTGGGACTTCAGTCAGCACTGTTATCTGAAGACTATAGAGTGTTTAAATAATTGGCATAGAATTACACTATGTGCAACTAGAAAACCCACTCATAGCAAAAGAGGTGTAGTACTAAGACCGTGGCCATGGAATGTACCACTCACATTACAGACTGCATCATCCAGAACCCGTAGGCCTGTTTGGACATTGGAATGGCCTGTTAAAGGCACAGCTGAAGTGCCAGTTGAGAGGCAATATTTTACAGTGATAACACTTCACAATATTACTTTACAATATCTTCTGGAACACAGCACTCTGAACCACTTTAGGGCTCCTTTGGGCTCCTTCTTACACACAAGGCAAGAAGAAGCATCACTATCCAGCAGGGGTAATTGTTCTTGATCATCACTAGATAGGACGATGGAAAAACAATGGGAGAAGTAGGATTGTATTTAGCACTTAAGTGCTCTTGGTGAGGGAGAGGTAGGCATTTCACACCGGGGGATAGTCTGAAGGAAAACTTAGAGACAGCAGAAGGAAGGGAGGAAGTTTGAGGAAGAAAGGAAGCAAGTTTAGAAAGATGGGTTCAAATAGATTTGGGTGGGTCTTGAAATGCAGATTAAGGCATATGGACAGAAAGAAGAGAAGAAAAGACAATAAATACCAAGAAACAGAAGACAATAATTGATAAGTTCAGCTGATCTATTAGATGTGGCCTATTTTTACTGATTTCAGAAAAGAAAAGAAAAGCAGGAAGGTCAAGAGAATGGGAATAAACAACGAGGAAGGAAAAGAAAGTTGGACTGGGGGGGGTGGACAATGCTTTTTAACAAATTTATCCACTCCAAAAATCATGAAGGGTATAAAAATTCTTCCTAATTTGAAACCTTCCCTTAATAATCTCCATCACTTTGATATGAAGAAACATCGAACAAACTGAGGGTTGCTGGAGGTGAGGGGTGTGGGGGGATGGGGTAACTGGGTGATGGGCACTAAAAGGGCACTTGATATAATGAGCACTGGGTATCATATGCAACTAATGAATCACTAAATTTTACCCCAGAACTAATAATACAGTATAGGTTAACTAACCTGAATGTAAATTTAAAAAAAGAAAAAAGAACATAAAATTCCATAAGCTCTTACTCTTATCACATGTTGGTGTTTTGGGATTCCATGTGCCATCTTCTTCGCACCTAGCTTCAAACCGATATTTCTTATAACACATATAAAAAACTGTGTCTCTGTAGAAATAAACACAGCTATTCACAGATCTAGTGCTTTTTGAAATGATTTCACCATTCTCCAGGTCTGGTATTGGGCAACATATCTCTGAAAAATAGAAAGTGAGGTGAATGGTTAGTAAAATCACTGCAATGAGGCGCCTATGGGTAATAAATTCATTTCTGCTTTCGAAGATTTCACCACTGAAGAGAGATTGGGGAAACAGAAAAAGGACATTCTGGGTCTGCTCTCCCTGTCCCTGATTGCTAAAGTACTCCAACCTAGTCATTTCCCTTCAACTAAATGATTTCATTAGGAGCCTCCAAAATGAGACACTGGATGAAACCTGCATGAAAATGTAAATTTTCAGAAGCATTCAAAAGCAATGACAAATAACATCCATTGCTTATGGTTTCATTAGGGTTACATCATTATCAACCTCTCTAATACCTTACACTTCCTTAGTCACAAAAGGAAAAATGTCCTCAAAAGTTTATATCCACCTGACAGCTAACGCACAGAAATAAATTTAAATTACTGCATATGGCCAGGATCTTTTTTGATGCCACATTTAAGAGAAATAGCGACTCAAATTCTTTCATTTTTAATGCAGTAAGAGCTGATAAAAAGATATTTTTTATTCATTAGTAGAAATACTTCCAGGTAGAACTTGATATTGCTTGATATAAGAGAAAATATCAGAGCAGATTAAAATGCCCTATTCTTCACATCAGGAGCTTGACTAGCACTACAATGGTTTTTTAGGGATACCTAAACACTCTCACCACTCACTTATTTATGAATTACAAT
Organism: Halichoerus grypus; assembly: GCF_964656455.1. Lineage (NCBI taxonomy): Eukaryota > Metazoa > Chordata > Mammalia > Carnivora > Phocidae > Halichoerus > Halichoerus grypus. The sequence goes on from NC_135718.1 coordinate 122,995,057, forward strand.
AAAAATACCCAACATTCATGTTTCTAAATTATAATATTAATATTTATGTAATACTATAGAAAGTACTTAAATCATAATATTTAAGTCATAAGTCCAAATCCACACTGTATTAGATTTTCTGATAACTAGGATAAATATCATTTCACTTCTGCTTTTTAAATGGTTAAATATATCTTTATTAAATAATTAAATCAATACAACTATAGTGGGTAACATAAATATAATTTTAAAGTAGGTTTTTAAATTCCCAACAAACAAAAGTCCAGGGCCAAATGGCTTCACTATTCACAGGTGAATTCTACCAAACATTTAAGAGGAGTTAATACCTATTCCTCTCAAATTGTTCCAAAAGTAGGAGAGGAAGGAAAACTTCCAAATTCATTCTACAGGGTCAGTACTAGCTTGATACCAAAACCAGACAAAAACCCACACAAAAGAAAACTGTAGGCAATATTCCTGATGAACAAAGATGCAAAAATCCTCAGCCAAATATTAGCTAATCGAATGCAACAATACTTTAAAAGGACCATTCAATCAAGTGGGATACTTACCAGGGATGGAAATACGGTTCAATATTTGCAAATCAGTGAACGTAATACATCAAATTAACAAAAGGAAAAAATTTTAAAAACATATGATCATTTCAAAAGATGCAGAAAAAGCATTTGACAAAATATGACATCCGTTCATGACAAAATGTCTCAACAAAGTGGGTGTAGAGGAACCATAACTTAACATGATAAAGGCCACATACGAAAAACCCATAGCTAACATCATAGTCAATGGTGAAAAACTGAAATCTTTTCCTCTAAGATCAGAACCAAAGATGCCCACTATTGCCACTTTTATTCAACACAGTACTTGAAGTCCTAGCTGTAGCAATCAGACAAGAAAAAGAAATAGAAGGGATTCAAACTGGTAAGGAAGAAGTAAAACTGTCACTATTTGCAGATGACATGATACTATATATATAAAACCCTAAAGACTCCACCAAAAAAGTATTAGAACTAATAAATTCAGAACCACTGCAGGATATAAAATTAATATATAATATTATATAGATTATATATAATATTAATTAATATATAGAAATCTATTGTATAGATATATACAATATAAACAATATACTTATATATTGTACAGGTAGCAGAAAGAGAAATTAAGAAAAGAACCCCATTTACAATTATACCAAGAAGAATAAAATATAAATTTAACCAAGGAAGTAAAGGACCTCCTCTCTGAAAACTATAAGATATTGATGAAAGAAATTGAAGATGACACAAAAAAAGGAGAGATATACCATGCTCATAGATTGGAAGAATTAATATTATGAAATGTCTATACTACCCAAAACAATCTACACATTTAATGCAATCCCTATCAAAATGCCAATAGCATTTTTCACAGAATTAGAACAAATAATCATGTGGAACCACAAAGACCTCTAATAGCCAAAGCAATCCTTAGAAAGAACAAAGCTGGAAGTATCACAATCCCAGATTTTAAGACATACTACAAAGCTATAGTAATTAAAACAGTATGGTACTTGAACAGACATTTTTCCAAAGAAGACATCCAAATGGCCAACAGACACATGAAAAAGTGCTCAACATCGCTTGGCATCAGGGAAATTCAAATCAAAACCTCAATGAGATATCACCTCGCACCAGTCAGAATGGCTAAAATTAACAAGTCAGGAAACAACAGACATTGGCGGGGGTGTGGAGAAAGGGGAACCCTCCTACACTGTTGGTGGGAATGCAAGCTGGTGCAGCCACTCTGGAAAACAGTATGGAGGTTCCTCAAAAAGTTGAAAATAGAGCTACCATACGATCCAGCAATTGCACTACTGGGTATTTACCCCAAAGATACAAATGTAGGGATCCGAAGGGGTACGTGCACCCCGATGTTTATAGCAGCAATGTCCACAAGAGCCAAACTGTGGAAAGAGCCAAGATATCCATCGACAGATGAATGGATAAAGAAGATGTGGTAGATATATACAATGGAATATTATGCAGCCATCAAAAAGAATGAGATCTTGCCATTTGCAACAACGTGGATGGAACTGGAGGGTATTATGCTGAGTGAAATAAGTCAATCAGAGAAAGACATGTGTCATATGACCTCACTGATATGAGGAATTCTTAATCTCAGGAAACAAACTGAGGGTTGCTGGAGTGGTGGGGGTTGGGAGGGATGGGGTGGCTGGGTGATAGACACTGGGGAGGGTATGTGCTATGGTGAGTGCTGTGAATTGTGCAAGACTGTTGAATCACAGATCTGTACCTCTGAAACAAATAATACAATATATGTTAAAAAAAAAAAAAAAAAGAAGAAAAAGATAGCAGGAGGGGAAGAATGAAGGGGGGGAAATCGGAGGGGGAGACGAACCATGAGAGACGTTGGACTCCGAAAAACAAACTGAGGGTTCTAGAGGGGAGGGGGCTGGGAGGATTGGTTAGCCTGGTGATGGGTATTAAAGAGGGCACATATTGAATGGAGCACTGGGTGTTATACGCAAACAATGAATCATGGAACACTACATCAAAAACTAATGATGTAATGTATGGTGATTAACATAACATAATAATAAAAAAAAACAGTATGGTACTAGCACAAAAATAGACTCATAGATCAATAGAACAGAATAGTGAGCCCCAAAATAAAGCCATGCTTATATAGTCAAGTAATCTATGACAAAGGAGGCAAGAATATACAATGGGGAAAACACAGTCTTTTCAATAAATGGTATTGAAAAAACTAGACAGCTATGTGCAAAAGAATGAAACTGGACCACTTTCTTACACCATACACAAAAATAAACTCAAAATGGACTAAAAACCTAAATGTGAGACCTGAAGCCATAAAACTCCTAAAAGAAAACATAGGCAGTAATCTCTTGGACATTAGCATTTTTATGGATCTGTTTCCTCAGGCAAGGGAAGCAAAAGCAAAAATAAACTATTGGGATTACACCAAAATAAAACACTTTTGCACATTGAAGAAAACCATCAACAAAACAAAAAGGCAACCTACTGAATGGGAGAAGATATCTGTAAACAATATATTCAATAAAGGGTGAATATCCAAAATATATAAAGAACTTATCAAACTCAACACTGAAAAATCAAGTAATCTGATTAAAGAATGGGCAGAGTACCTGAAGAGACTCTTTTCTAAAGAAAACAGACCTGTACCTCTGAAACAAATAATACATTATACGTTAAAAAAAAAAAAAAAAAAAAGATAGCAGGAAGGGAAAAATGAAGGGGGGTAAATCAGAGGGGGAGACGAACCATGAGAGACTGTGGACTCTGAGAAACAAACTAAGGGTTCTAGAGGGGAGGGGGGTGGGGGGATGGGTTAGCCTGGTGATGGGTATTAAAGAGGGCATGTTCTGCATGGAGCACTGGGTGTTATATGCAAACAATGAATCATGGATCACTACATCAAAAACTAATGATGTATGGTGATTAACATAACATAATAAAAAAAGAAAGAAAAAAGAAAACATACAGGTGGCCAACAGACACATGAAAAGATGCCCAACATCACTCACTATCAGGGAAATGCAAATCAAAACCACAATGAGATATCACCTCACACCTGTCAAAATGGCTAATGTCAAAAAGAAGAGAAATAGCACGTGTTGGCAAGGATGCAGTAGAAAGGGAATCCTTGTGCTGTACCAGTGGGAATGTAAATTGGTGCATCTAAGATATGTGGTAACCCAAGTGTCCATAGATAGATGAATGGATAAAGAAGATGTGGTATATATATGTGTGTGTGTATATATATATATGTGTCTATATATATATGTGTCTATATATATATATACACACACATACATACATACACCCACATTTGAATATTAGTCAGAAAAAATAATGATCTTGCCATTTGTGACACATGGGTGGGCCCAGAAGGCCCATGATAGCTAAGTCAGACAGAGAAAGACAAATACTATATGGTTTCACTTATATGTGGAATCTAAAAACCAAACCAAACCAAACAAATAAACAAACAGACTTTTAAATGCAGAGAACAAACTGGTGGTTACCAGAGGGGAGGAAACTGGAGGATGGATGAAATAGGTGAAGGGGATTAAGAGGTACAAACTTCCAGTTATAAAATAAATAAGTCACAGAGATTAAAAGTACAGCATAGGGAATATAGTCACAATAATGTAATAATATATGGTGGCAGATGGTGACTATACTTCTTGTGGTGGGCACTGAGTAATGCACAGAATTGTTGAATTATATTGTACACCTGAAACTAATATAACATTGTGTGTTGACTATACCTCAATAATAAGACAAAGAAGAAAAGAAAAGGATGGAGAAAAATAGAAGTTGGTTTTTAGACATGTATAAATAAACATTTATATAGAAAGAATTAGTGTATTAATTACAAGTCACTATTTCGTATTCATCAAGGAGAATCCTCAAAGGCTTGTATTTACCAATACTTTGTTATTTAAGTGGTGACCATCATTGTTAAATATATTTTAATTTGGTAATTTTGTTAAAACTTTTCATTTTATTGCCCCCAAATGAGTCTAAATAACTGTAATTAAACTTGAAGTCCTAATGTGAAATGAATGATCTTCCAATTGGTAGATCTAAACTACCATTTTTCATTACTTGTTCATTTTACACATTTTTCCAGTTCCAATCTGTAGAATAAAGTTCCCTATATCCTGGGCCTCTGTGTCTTCACCTCTAAAATGGCAAGATTCTGATGTGCGCAAGGAAACATTTTCTCTCTCTGTTGTCAATTCCACTGAAGCCCATAAAACCGCATCTGCTTGTCTCTCAGCTCCTCACGTTCTCTCAAAGAGAAAAGACATCTTGAGATTGTAGAAAGTCTCCTTTTTATCCCTCTGAGGCCAGAGTACTGGGTCAGGGGTCAGGGTCTGTCTTCTAGGGGCAGGTCACAAGACCCAGCTCCTGCAGCCCGCAGTCCCTTGGCTCAAAGACATGAGACACAAGTCACTTTGCAGCTGGTTGAGTTCATGACTGTTTCACAGACTTTCCTTCTACTAAGCACCCCAAAGTCGACACTGGGGAGGAAAGGGCTGTAACAGAGGTCTGACTCTGGTAAATGTTGAGCCGTATTCTCCATGCTACTTTCACCAGTGATGAGGCTAATACTCAATCTGACTAAGGCTTCACTTCTGTGTCCCTTCCGTGTCCACGTCTCATTTGATTTTGAAATGGGATAAGGAAAGTTATAGTTACAGTCATAGTTTCTCAGCTCCTCCAAGACTTCCATGATCCCTTCTGACAATAATACTTAACTCCTCTGTTGAATTATTATAATCCTAAATTTATCTTGAAAGATAAAACTGCATTCATTTTAAGAAAAAAAAAAAAAAAAAGCCTAGCACATGCTGGGCATCTAATCTACAAAAAGATTTAAAAAACAGAGACTCACCGTTACATCCTATGTGTGGGGTCCAAGTCAGATTTCTCTGACAAGTCACAGTGGTAGACCCATCCAAAGCAGGCTCATAACCAGGATAACACCTGTACCTCAACACAGTTCCAATATCATATATTCGCTCTTTTGTCGGCACGTGGTTGTTGTATCTTTCCCAGTAGGCATTTGGGATGCTTGGTAAGTCAGTACAACTATCTGCTCAGAAAGGGAGAACAAGGGGAAAAGACACCGGTACTAGGGATGCAACAGTGATCATCAACAAGCCTGTCCTATCAGAGGATGCCATGCGTTCATTCAGCCAGGAACAGTCTTGCCATGGCTGATGCATCAGCCACATCAGGAAACAAACTAGCACCAAGTTCTCAATATTATTATTAACATAATTTTTCATGATCCACATGAGTTTATAGTTTTAGAGTGTCAGAATCATAGTTAGTCTGTATAATATTTTTGTGGAAGTTGGAAAAAGGCATTCCTGCCCCTACAGGACACTTTACTATTTATCTTTCAAGTCAATTATCATAACGTAATGATTTTGTTAGAACAAAACAAGTTTCCTACTAACTGCAAGAAGATTGTTGAAATAAATACACTAATCCACAATGTCTACAATGTTAATGTCTCCCTTTAGGGTTGAAGTGTCCACGACCTGCACAACTGTATATGGCAACCTTTTGTGATTATATAAGACCTTGCCTAATGTACTGTAATCTTTCTTTTCCAACAACTAGAAAAAATAAAGACAATTATTGATCTAAATTTAAATTTTTACTGCAGTTCAAGTGGGTTTAGGCATACAAATATGCCCCCACCAACATTTCTGGGTAATTTAGATGCCAAACATTGAACTTCCTTCATGGTCCATACTTACTGAGCTCACAGATGGGAGGAGGAGGATCCCAGTCATTATTTTCCCCACAATGGATTAAACTGCTTCCTTTGAGAATAAAACCTTCCTCGCAGTCAAATACCATGGAGTTTTGGTAAGTATAGATGGTTCTAAATCCAGAGATTACGTTTCCATTTTTAACCTCTGGTTTTGGACAGACGATTTCTAAAGAATCACAAGAAAAGACAAGTGAGTTGTAAAAGAGAAACGGCAATAAGGATATTACTTGCTATTGCTAATCCAGTTTCAACTATGACACAAAAGCCTAATACAGTGTACGTCAAGCAGATACAAGGAAAACATTTTAAAGTGAATATAATTTCAACTTTAAAAAGCCTCAGTAAGAGGAGGTCCCATCCTATCGGTTCTGTTATGATAGAACTGTGAATAACTCCACCTTACTCAAGAAAAACCAGCCATCTATAACTCAAGCAAAACCAGCCATCTATAACACATCCCTCAATGGCCCCATAATCCTCTCCTGACGGTGGCCTACTTTTCTGCATGATTTCGGTATGGGTCAGTGGCCAACGGTAATGATACGGTGGTCATGAGGAAGAGGCAGCCAGGCATCAGAGATCTGTGCTCTCACTAAGAACAAACTGCCCCCACCACTCCAGCCCCACAGCAGTCAGTCATCCTGCCCCCATGTCAGTCCTGCCACCTTGATGACTCATGGCTATGGCTGAAGCTACCTTCACCACTTGGCTGGATGGTTGCAACAGGTGCCTATGGGTTGAGTTTTGTCCCACTTCCTTTGTTGTCCCTTCTGGACCCAGACTTGTCTTTCTGAAATGCAACACTTTTACTTCCCTGGTTAAAGCCTTTCAGTGTTTCCCTTTCACCTTTGCTCCGAACTCCTCAGAGGGACACATGAGGCCCTTTGTAACCTGGCTCTGCTGACTTTCTGTCCTCAGTCTCTGCCATTTCCTCCTCTTGCTGTCTGGACTCCTGGCATTTTGAATTGCTTGTGGGATCATGCTTTTTCATCCCCGGATTTGACTGTGTTCTGTGGTGAGTCAGAATACTAAGTGATACGGTGTAGGCACTTAGTCACAAAGGAAGGTCCCTCAGATTAGCCAACTAACGATACACAGTAGATTTTCTGATTTTGGGGGGGGTTTTTTTGCTCTGTCCTGTAGGCACTTGGGGTGAACATTGTAAGTGCTAACCAATAGTTCCACTTGTCCTCCCTGAACAGACAAAAGGCAATATTCCTCAGTTCCCTCAAGGTAGGGTCTCCACATTACTAGTTTGGGACAAAAGGCTGTAAAGCAACATGTGGTCACTTCAGACTGAAGCTCTTTTCGAAAGCCAGGGCATAATTTGCTTTTCTCTCTTCACCTACTGAACAGATTTTGAAAGGACATTTTGATGTAGAAGTATCACAAGATCAAAGCAACCCAGATTGCTAGGCTTATTGCTAAATGTACACCTAGACTACAGCTGGCCTAGAGTCCCCTGAACTTGCAGCAGACTCTGTATGAATGAAAATCAACTTTTACTTTGCAAAGCCAACGAGATGTCAGTGCTGTTTGTTACTGCACACTGGGCCATCATACATAAATATCGGTTGAGCAAATAAATGACTGCATTGTTGCAGTGGTTGGTCTTGGAATCATTCCCTTTCTGCAACAAATTCACCTAACTTTTTCTTTTAAACAAACCATTCAAACCAAAATTCATCCCTGTGACTTACTTTTACAAGTAGGAGGACTTGGGTTCCAGACACCTACTGTCTTATTTTCCACTGTGCAAGAAATGGAGGCTTTGCCTATCATTGAGAAGTTGGGGTCACATCTGTAGGTGACAGAAGAGCCATATGTGTAGAAATCTTCGTCTCCACCGTTGTGCCTCCCATTGCTGATGTCTGGAGGAGGCTTGCATTTAGCACCTGGGAGTGAGTGAAGAAAAAGAAATAATCAGGGAAGGTACCTTTGCAAATCTAGCATTCATGATGCAAATTCTAATGGAGGGTACAAGAAGCAGCAAAGCTGCACAAGAGTTTTATTTTCTAGCATGGTTTAGGTTTGCAGTCAAGCCAGAAAAAGTCTTTACTTACTTACACATAGTGGGAGAGGATCACTCCAATCAACTCCTTTATCTTGGATCTCACAGTTACTAGTGGTTGGGCCAATTAAAATATATCTGAATGAGATAGGATAAAAGAGTTTAATGAAATTTTTCTTACCTTAAATTAAGTTGGATAAAGGGGTCTGAACAAATAAACTGGTTACTCAATAACAAAAATGAAGAAATAATGTTTTCCAGATAACACTTCCCACTGAGCCTTCCATTCAGTAAAACTTCATCACTGCAATGAGATGTGTGTGTTTGTTCATTTGTTCTTTTATTCTGCAATCTATTATTGGGCATCAACTATATGGGGCATGGCATTCATCCAGAACTCAACCAGGACAATGTAGGGTAAAAGACTCATTTGAGTGTGTTCTGCAATTTTGTCTAGATGACAGTATCATCCAGGTTGCTGGCCCCAAACTCTCAGGCCTCTGATATGCAGCCCCCTTCTGACTTTTGGGTGCTTACCCTCTCCAATACACCATTAACTCCCCCGTTCACGATCCCCATTTTTTATGGCTCTTGACAAGTTCTAAGCTTTCTTTAGTTTGTCTTACTGCCCTCTGTGTATTATGGTAACAGAAAGAAAAAGCATTGTTAGTATGTCTTAAAATGGTACTATCATCAAGGAATAAATGTACACTGTGGTTGAACACTAATGGAAATGTTAGCTTCGGCAATAGAGCCCCTGGGACTTATTTAATACTAGCTCAAAGAAAAATGAATCTTTTAATAGGATAAAAGACAAGGAGAATTAAACATTTCTTTATTTTGAAATTTCTAGGAAATGTAAGTTTCCTAAGCTACCCAGGAAACCAAGCGGAAAATATGGTTTCCAGTTATTCCAGTAGGAACCCTTTAGCATTCCAACAGCACTTCCCTTCTGAATCTTCGTGCTTTCCATCTCAGGAGCCATACGCGGTAAGGGATAAATAAGGATACATGTGCGAAAATCAAACAAAAGGAAACATTAGAGGAAAATGTTAAACACAGGGGACAAGTAAAGGAGAATCAACACATACTTAGTTGGAGAACCTGAAGAAGGAACACAAAACAGAACAAAATAGCTATTTTAAAATGTATTTCAAATAAGTATTGCATAAATAAAATAATATTCAATCTACATTTTAAAAGAGCAGCACATAACAACAAAATGTTGAAGTAAATGGTCTGTACCAAAACAACTAAGAGTAAAATTACTAAAGATTATTTTGAGTTCAAGGCACTTGAAATAGACAAAGGAAGGCATTCTGACTTCTTTTTTCTTCCTGAAAGCAGGAGATAAAACTCTCACGTGAAAGATGCTTTCCCCATAACAGGAGAAAAAGAATAATCTTATCACCAGAGATGGGGAGGTGAAGCCAGGAGAGATCTGTACAAACAGACCTTGTCAAAATAACTCTTATCTTCCTGCAGCCTTCCATAGAGTTTTGTTACTTTTCCACAATGGCTACTTTTTGTTCAACCTAGTCTATAAACAGAGGTCTAACCACTTTTTAGGTCTTCATTTTCCTGTGAAGGCTCCCATGGACGTATAAAAATAAAATTTGTATGCTCTTCTCCTGCTAATTTGCCTTATGTCAATTTAATTCTCAAGCCCAGTCAGAGACCCTAAGAGGGTAGAGAAAAGTTTTGGGGAAAGTCTCTTCAAAAATTAAGTTAAACACTAATCCAGTACTGATTTTAAAATATGCCTAACTTTAAACTTAAAAAAAAAAAAAACTTTATATAGAAAAATAAACAAGTAATGTCAGGAAAAATTTTTTTAAAAAAACAATAAGGCAGGACGACTCATAGAGGTTGTTAAAATATATTATAAAGCCCTGATAGTATGTCACTATGAAATGTGTATATGAATATGTAGGCAAAACAATGGCATTGAGTAGAAACATATGCAGATACAAGATACATATGAGAATTTAATATAGTGTTAAAAAGCACTCTCAAATCAGTAAACTAAGTATAGAGTATATAAACCTATATACTCTATAAGAGATAAAGCTCTCATGTGAAAGATGCTTTTCTCATAACAGGAGAAAAAGAACAATCTTATCACCAGAGATGGGGAGGTGAAGCCAGGAGAGATCTGTACAAACAGACCTTGTCAAAATAACTCTTATCTTCCTGCAGCCTTGCATAGATTTTTGTTACTTTTCCACAATGGCTACTTTTTGTTCAACCTAGTCTATAAACAGAGGCCTACACACACACGATATATACACATGAACCTATGCATATTAGGATTTAGACCTTGTTTCTTAAAGGAGCTGCAACTTTCCCCCCAAGTGTATTATTTTTCTTTTGACTTGGCTATTTTTTCTTCTTAAGGAAAAACTGTTTTAATGCTTCAAATTTATCAAACTCTCTTTTTAAAATGGCTTCTGGATTTTAGGTCTTCATTTAAAAGCCCTTCTCCAATACAAGATTTTAAACTATTTACCTAGATTTCTTCTGCTACTTTTATGCTTTCATTTTTTTTTAATGTTTAAAGCTTTGATCCATTTGGAGGCAATATACAATATACAGTGCAAGATCTATATCCTAGGCTATATTTTCCCACATGACTTTCCTGTTATTCCAAAAGTCCATCTTTAGTTTACTGATTTGAGAGTGCTTTTTAACACTATATTAAATTCTCATATGTATCTTATATCTGCGTATGTTTCTACTCAATGCCATTATTTTGTCTACATATTCATATACACATTTCATAGTGACATATTATCAAGGCTTTATAATATATTTTAATAACCTCTATGAGTAGGTTTGATATATTTAATAACCTCTATAAGTATATACTATATATTTATATATAGTGTGTATATATATATGAACATATATATGTTCATGTATGTAGGTATTTATCCTAGAAATTAAGAATACAAATTTCAAGAAATCAATTTTAAAAAATAGGCAAAGGATATGCCAAATAGTTCACAAATCAATACAACTATCTCTTGAACACATAAAAATATGCTCAATCTCACTCATAAGAGAAATGTACATTGAAACTATAGTAAGATTTCATTTTTACCTCTTAACTTGGAAAATTTTCAAAAATTTCACAAGTTTTCAAAAGATTGACAACACAGTTGGAAAGTCTATGAAGAGACAGACATTTACATACTCTGCAAAACATGTAACCTCTAAGGAGAGCAATTAGGCAATATCTTTCACATTTTCAAATAGGTATACTCTGACACAGAAATCCCACTCTGGAAATTTACCCTACAGATATAATTACATCTGTACAAAATTATATATGTACAAAGTGATGCATCAGAGCACTGTTCAGAATAGCAAAACATTGGAAATATCTATGGATACATCAAAGAGATTGTTAATCCGTGATACGTCACACAATCACATTCTATGAAGTTGTAAAGACAAATCAATGAGGAACTTCTATGCACAAACGTGGAACTATGTTCTGTATATACTGATGAGTAAAAAAGCAAGATTCAAAGCTACATTTGTTATTGGAAAGGTGTAAAATAAAAATATATACTAATTTTTAGTTTGTATTTGTAAAGTGAACACTAGAAAGATACCTAAGAAACCAATAAATGTGGATCCCTGTTTAAGGACACACACAAAAAAATGAGGTGGATGGCAAGAAGGTAGAAGTGAGAATTCTCAGTGCATATGGTTTTACATCATTTTTACTTTTGAAATATATCAGCTATTTATTAAAAATTAATTTAAAAGAATTGTTTCTAGATTGCTTCACACTCACCCTTCTGAACAAACGAATTCTAAGTGTGATCCAAAGAAATGATCTGTCTTAGCTATCACTCTCCCATTTTGTAATTCTCCTGGGTTTCTGCATCGTTTCTCTGACAGAAAAATTAAAAAGATAATTAGTGATTCCAACTACTCACAGATAAGGCATTAGAAGACTGATTGATTCGCTTTGACCTATGCTTCCAGAAAGGTCCAGAGGTTGAGATCCAAACATATTTCTGATCCTGACTCACTAAATTTTTACTTTGGAGGATAAATGAATACAAAATCTGATCTCACAATTTTCTGGTACATTTCACCAATAGAGAAAAATACTCAGTTAAATCACTATGGTCATGGAGTCTGCAGTCCAGGATAGTTATTGATCAGGGAGCGATGCTCCATTCTAGCTCTGTGGCACGTACTTTGTATGCAGGCCACTCAAAAATGCATGTCCTTGGTCACAAAAGGGACAACAGAAAGTGTAGATACCCTCACTATTGGAAGAACATCACAGAATTTATTCTCAACTATAAGTAAATCACAGAATCTTCCTCCAAACACAGCAGATATTTTGGTTGAGGTTTCTTTGGAAACTGCATTACCTCTCTTTAGCCACATAATACTTTATAACTTTGTAAAGAATGAATCTGGTTTTCAAAATATTAAAATTGAATTTGTAGTTCACTTAGGAAAGAAGTGTTTACTGAATTACAGGGTAAAGGATAAGCTTATTTTTCACTACAACCAGGTAGTTCCTAATTTCTGTTTTATTTGGTTTTTTGTTTATGCTTTTCAAAAAGTAGCACACGTATGTACATTGAAATTGGTGACTTGACAACTGGATGGTTTCTTAGTGACCAAAGATTCTCATTTGTACTCAGAAAACTTAATTCCTGAGACAAATTTGCAAAGAAGGGAAAAGCATAAATAAGAAAAATAAATGTTCATACTTACTGACACAGAATTCACTGTATCTCCATGTGTTACGTTGACAGGTAACAACCTGACTTAAAAAATTAACCTTACTGTAGCCAGGACGGCATGTGTATTTCAGGACAGTTCCACTGTTGAAGTATGTCCCATTCAACTCAGTTGTTAAAGAAGCAAAGTATAAATTCGGTGGGGGACCACAAGTTCCTGGACACCAAAATGACAAAGAGCACCAGAAGTTATAGCTTGAAACACAGCATCTTAATGTTTCAGTAGTATGATTTTTAGATCAAGGACCATTCCTTTCTCCTCTAATCAAGAAAAATAATAACTCTTATTGTCCCCATTGTTCAACGAATCCAGTGAGTGATCAGTAATACACATCTGCTGATAAATGATAAAAGGCAGAAATTTTTCATCCCCTTTCTACTGTTTATGAGATAATTCATCTAAAGGGTGGCAGATGTGATTTTATTCACCTATCAGATTCCTCATATCTGCTGACTCAGAAATATCTGAGCAAAGCCAGCAGTTCCTACAATTTTCCTCAACAGAAACATAGTATTTCATCAATAAAACCATAGGTAAGATTGCCTGTCTCAGGAAAGGGAACCCGGGTGGCTGGGAGATGGATAAGAACCACATTCTTAATTTGCACCTTTTTGCACATGTTGGATTTTGAATGATGCAAAGGAAGAAGCATGGAGTGCTTGAAACATAAAAATGTTAATCCTGCTTTCCTTGCAAGAATTAAATAGGGGACCAATTTACCTTTCAGTAGCCCTAAGAGAAGTCTATACTTACTTCTCCTCTCTATTCTGGATAGACCCAGAGGCAGTGAAAATTGTTCAGTCGGGCCGATAGATCACACTGACTTGTTTCAAGTCATGTTTGGGAGACAAATTGTTTTGGAAAATTCCTGGAGGAGAAATGCTAGGGGAATGTGCCCAGAAAACTGCCTCTTCTATGGATAAAACAAATTCCCCCTAAATCCCAAATAATTCCAAATCCCCTGTAACTCCAAATTCCAAATTCCTGGTCAAATCAACCCTCGCTGCGGCAGGTGGCTTTCTGTTAGAAGCTGAATCATCTGTTAGTGTTAAGAGCGAATGAGTGGATGATCTTGAATGTTTGTCGCCAATCTGAACTTATCTCTCTAGTACTCACCAAGAACAGGAGCCATGAGAGCAGCGACCAAGGTCATTTGGAACAGAGTTGGATCAGAGACTCTCCATAGCCTAGACAAGGGCTGGGCTGCCATTTTCTCTTTTCTATGAAGGATCCCATTTGGAGCTCTGGGGTTCATGACCTGATGATTCTCCCAGATTTTTCTGCCAAAAGACCTCAATTTAATAAGCAGTCATTGAATTCCTAGTTGTCATAAAGCACTAGGATAAATACTACGGGGTCCACATCTTCAAGGAAATTATGCCCTACAGTAGTAAAGCACATGCACTCAAATGTTACAACATGACACAGGGAGTGTTAGCCTCTGCTCAGAGGAGAGATGGGGAGGTGGTTGCTTATAGAAGTGTCTAAATGGGATATAAGGGTCAAGTTTAGGAATTTATAGATTCTACTCTTTAGGGAATAAAGAACCATTATTTTTCATTTTGGATTTTGTTTCCCCTTTGTTTACTTTTAAGCTAAGGAGTGATTCATTATTGTGTTTTTATTTTTTTATTTATTCATTTATTCATTTATTTATTTGTTATGTTCTGTTAGCCAACCTATAGTACATCATTAGTTTTTGATGCACTGCTCAACGATTCATTAGTTGCATATAACACCCAGTGCTTGTGCTTTTAAAAGATCACTGTGGCAGATGTGTACATGATAGACTGAAGTGAACAAAGAGAGGAAACAGGAAGGTTGAGGAAGAAGACCATTGTACCTGGCCAGGTGAGCCACAGAAATGGTCAGACCAAGGAAATGGCAGAGGAGTTGGAGAAGAGGGAACAAATGTAAGACAAAATAATATTAAAAGGCAGGAAAATGATGAGATAGAGAAAAGGAGTCAGATCTGTGTAGTATTGTGAGTTCCTCATGACGACTGTCAACAGAGGCAATGAACCATCGAGCCACTTGCAGTTTTAAAAGAATGGTTTATGGAGAGATATGTATGTCTGTATGTATAGACATACAGCTATACAAAGAAAAAGAAAAATATATGTGACTAATTGTAGTTTCATATTTGATCTATTTGAAGACTTCTTTAAAGAAAAATCATGAAAGACACTTTTCTCTTCACCACCACTCCTGTTCCTCTTGGGAAAAACAATATATCTTAAATCTTAAATTTACATTAGAAATATTCCTTGTCCTCAAGGAATATATGAAGTTAACTCCCAAAGAAATACTGAATTTCATGATGATTTTATTCTGATACCTGTTAGATCCAGATGATTCTATATGCCCCAGGTGTTCATAACTCATACTATGCACATATCTGTTGAGTGCCCTCAATGTTTCCCTCAAAGATGTTTCTGTCCCACTTTACAGGAAGAGACAAGTTTATAATGACCCTTCACACTACGTGGAGAGACTAACTTCCTAACTGAGTAATGACTCATTTGATCTTATCTTTCCAAAATTCAGTTCTGATGAAGCCATTCTTCCACTTGCCATCAGTCGTGGGCCATCCCACCTGACAGACATCCTGGCGCCTGAGCTCTGGACACAGCCACTAGGACAATTCTGCCAAAAAGTAAATTCAGTGTAATGATCCACTTACCAAATGTATTCGCTTACTAAAATATGTTTACAGAATTTGTACTGAATACATTGAGGTGGTCTAAAGAGGTGTGAAGGAGCCAGGACCAGCATTTGGGGCCCTTACACACCCCTTTTCTTTTTTGTTTGCCTGTCCCTCCACTCCAGATCTCTAGACTGTTCCTCTTGCCCTAACAATCTGGATGAGATAGGAGACAGGTGGGGGTAAGTTTCATTCCACTTAGTGAAAACCAGTCCACTAAATCATCCATGAAATTTGCAAAATATGAAGTTTCTCCCATCCAATGAAAACTGTTATGAACTGTAAAAACTATAGAAATGAGTTTCTTTAATTTTTGATGAGTTCATAGATTTGGTTGAATTTCAGTGAAATTGAAGAAAGAGGTTTAAAAATACCAATATGCATTTTAAAATTTTGAAAAAAATAAGCTGGAAATTGTTTTTAATTTTTAAGAAATAAAATAAAATAAAAATACCAATACATTGGCAAAATAGAATTTGACTATAAAAACTCAAGAAGCTGACAGTATAAAGTGCAAATTCCCCACATGAATTGTTGCAGTTATTATGTTCACAATGAAAATATATACATTGGATATACTCCGGAAAATATTCCTGAGTATATTTATAAAAACAGAGCCATAAGATTAAATCCTTACTTTTAAGAAATTGAACAGAAATACTTAAAATGCTGCTACAAAGAATGCATTCATTAGCTGTGTTCAACAAGAAGATATTTATAATCATTGAGTATATTCAAAATGAATATTTAAAATGCTGTTCAGTAAATTGATCATTTGACAAACTTAGCAAATAGATTTCAGCAAACTGATGCTTCAGGAAAGAAGCTTTTCCGTCATTTGGTCTGAGCCCCCTTGCTTTGATTGACCTGGACAATCTGGATCCCTGACAGCCCCAGACATTTTCCTATAATGTACCCCTGCCCATATCACTTGCCTTCTTGTCCTTCTTCCTTCTTTGATTCCTACTCATTCTGCCAGTCCTTTCTCCAATGTCCCCTCTTTGCCTCTAGGCCAGTCTCCATATTCTAATTACAACTCGGTGTTTATAATTTTGATTCAGATGTGGCTTATAACTGACATCTGAAGTCTGTCTTCAACACTAGACCACAAGGTCCTTGAAGTCAGAGGTGGGTTCTTACTTGCCTCTGCCCCACCTGGTACCAAGCACTGCACCTCACACAGTTAAAGCACTCAATAAATGTTTGTTCAAGTTACATTCAAAAGTACCTAGTGATAAAATGTTTTAAAGAGGAATAACACTGCTCCACATCCTTATCTACTCTTAGAGTGTTTCTTTTGTCCAGGTCAGATTTTAATTGATTTTATTATTTTTTTAAGATTTTATTTATTTATTTAATTGACAGAGAGAGAGAGAGACAGCATGAGAGGGAACACAAGCAGGGTGAGTGGGAGAGGGAGAAGCAGGCTTTCGGCCGAGCAGGGAGCCTGATGCCGGGCTCGATCCCAGAACCCTGGGATCATGACCTGAGCTGAAGGCAGTCGCTTAACCAACTGAGCCACCCAGGCGCCCCAGATTTTAATTGATTTTAAAGTTCTTAATGAGAACAGAGCCTAGTGGTTTCACCCTAGGCTCTTCCCCATCCTTAATCTGAAGTCATCATATCCTCAACCATTCAACAGAGGACAGTGAGGAGGGAAGGAATCAACAAAACTAGTCTCCTCCCTCCACAGATTAGGACAGGAGATAAAAGGCAGCCATACATACAGACCCTACACTGGGCTGAGGAATTTCCATCACTCAGCCTCACGCTGAGGCCACAGACACAGTGCTGGGGAACACAGGAGGACAGTATGTAGCCAGACCCTGGGGCGTGGGCTCTGGAGTCAGATCCAGGCTATGTGGATTGAATCCTGGCTCCACCAGATGGGAACTGTGTGTCCCCGGGCAGAATACTCCACTCCTCTAAGCTTCAATTTCCTATGTTATAAAGTAGGAATGATAACTACACACATCTCTCAGAATTGCTGAGAGGTAGCTTGCCTTGGTGCACAGCCGGCACACAGAAAACATTGGAAAGAAATGTCAGAGAAGAAAGTGATGGGATTGGGGTTGGCATCTGACCTTGATAGGACCAGAACTCCTGGAGTCAAAACATCATCATAATAATGATGTGTAATTGGGGTTGGGGTACCTGGGTGGCTCAGTCAGTTAAGCGTCTGACTCTTGATTTTGGCTCAGGTCATGATCTCGGGGTCCTGGGATCAAGCCCCAAGTTGCGCTCCATGCTCAGTGCAAAGTCTGCTTGTCCCTCTCCCTCTGCTCCTTCCCCAGCTCTCCCTCTCTCTCTCTCTCTCTCATAAATAAAAATAAAATTTAAAATAGTGATGTATAATTACAATGGCATTTGGCTGCATCACCAGGGTACTTCAATTAAACCCCAGTGCAGAGGAGAGCCCACTGGATTTGGGTCAGAATCCATTGGTTGGGTCTTCACTGTGGCCTTTGGTGATGGTGAAACCCAATGCCATACCCAGAACAGAGACTCTGGTGCCCACAGGGGACTGTCCTGGGCTTTCTTCTTCCCCTAGTTTTCACTGTCTTCCAGAGAGCCACTCACCTACTCCCATGACTTTGACCATCACCCATGAATCACTCACAGACCTCTGGGCAGAACTCACAGAACTGTCTCCTTGTACAGTGTGTAAAAACTTACATGCTTCATAAACTCAGTTGTTAATAAAAATCTTATTCTGCCCTATTCAGTCCCATACATAAATTTTGAGTCTTTGAGCCTACCTCCTTTGCTCTTGTCACTAACTAGTAGAATTCCAGTGCTTAGCCTTAAAACTGTGAACATTTCTAAGAAACTATTCTGTCTTCCCCTGTAGCTACACAAAAGCAGGTATCTGCATCCTAAAGATGACCTTGCATATGTTATTTCTGGACTTTAGAGATAATTGCTCTGCCACTTGAACAAAACCTTTAACTCTGGAAAAGTCTATAATTCTAACTGGTTATCTTCACAAATTATTTTTTGTCCAGGATAACACGTAAATTACATTTCTGTTTTTGAGTGTGATAAATACCTGTGAGTTTTCTTTGCAAATCCAGAAATAAATTATTACACTTTTCACTTGTAATCCTGAAAGTAAACTCAAACTTTTCACTCTGTTGGATTTCTCTCTCTTTTTGAAAATATTTTATTTATTTATTTATTTATTTATTTATTTATTTATTTATTTAGAGAGCCACGCAAGCAGGAGGAGGGACAGAGGGAGAGGGAGAAAGAAAATCTCAAGCAGATGCCACTTGGGGATCAATCCCACAACAGTGAGATCATGACCTGAGCCGAAATCAAGAGTTGGGTGCTTAACCAGCTAAGCCAACCCTGTTAGATTTTTTTTCTGAAATATCAGCTTTCTTGAGATGTAAGTAACTAAGTTGTAAGATATTTAAAGTGTGTATCATGGTGATTTGACATAGGCACACTTTATGAAAGGACTGTCCCCCCACCCCCCACCACCCATCTTGTTAACGAACACATCCATCAGCTCACATATTTATCCTTTTCTTTTTGGTGAGAACATTTAAGTTCTACTCTCTTAGCAAATTTTAATTATATGAAACGGTGTTATCAAATATAGTCACCGTGTCTTACATTAGATCCTCAGAACTTCTTTATCTTAAAGATGAAAATTTATATCCTTTTACCAAGCTCTTCTTACTTCCCCCATCCCCTGCAACTGATTGTTAGATTTCTTATTTAAGCAAAAATCCTTTTTTTTTTCAAGTTTAAGGTATAATTCCCAAGGTTCAGATCAGTTTTCCAGCTGCTTCCTTTGTGTCTCCCACGTACCTTGAATCCAACATATCCCAAATGAAACCCACTATCTTCTCTCCAGCACACTTGATCTCTGTGTTTTCTGTCTCAGCTAAGGTGATCATCCCTACCCAGACTCCCAGACTAGAAACCTGAGTCATCCTAGCCTCCTCTCTCGTCACTTCCCATATTCAGTCTCCAGGTCCTGTCACGCTGGCCATAGCAGCACTAGAATCTGTCACTCTCTCTTACACCCCACTTCCATAGTCCGGGTTTACATTCTCATAATTCCCTTCACCCACCCTAGACCACTGCAAACGCCTCCAAACACTTGTAAGCCAGCTTCTAGCTTGACACTGTCATAGTCCTAAAAAGCAATCTACTTAAAAATTCCGATGGTTCCAGATTTACTAGGTTTTCATACCTCTCCCAACCCTCCTTCTGCTTCTACTCACTTAAAACACTGGGCTTCAACTTCATGAAGGTGCTTACCTTTCCCAAAATACATCCTGGATTTTTAAAAAGATTTTATTTATTTATTTATTTATTTGAGAGAGAAAGAGCAAGAAAGAGAGAGAGTGCGCAAGTGGGGGTAGGGGCAGAGGGAGAGGGATAAGCAGACTCCTGGTAGAACAGGGAGCCCAACACGGGGCTCAATCCCAAGACCCTGGGATCATGACCTGAGCTGAAGGCAGATACTTAACCAACTGAGCAACGCACCCACCCCATCCTAGATTTTTTTAAACACTTGAAAGCATTTGCATATAATATCTCTTACGACATATGCTCTTACCTCCAACCTCCTCACTTCCTTAATGAAGAATTGCCCAACCCCACTGAGAAATATCAGCCTCTTCTATGCTCCCCTAGTATTTTACTGATACCTTAATTGTCATACCATATGGTAGTGTATCTCTTCATTGTCTGTTCACTTTTGCCTCCTAAAATAAATTGTGAGTCCCTTGAAGACAAAGAAGATATTTATTCAGCTTCCTAGTGCTGACCTGATATTGTAACTGGCATGTAACAGTTATCCAATAAATGTGAAATAAATAAAACTCAATATAGTTTTATCCTCAGAGTGAGAATGACTAACTGCCTTATTGAGGACCAAATGGAATAACATCTGTGAAATGCTTCGTAAATGTTGAAGAGATAAATGATACAGTGATCCCACTTCCCTCGCTAGTTCTGAGGCTATATGGTGGCTCAGAGGACCAGGGGGGCATCTGGAGTTCACCATCACTATGCCTTGTGGTCCCTCAGCAGAACCTGCACAGGATTCAGCAGACTACAGAGGATAGGGACGGAGGCTAGGACTTGTGAGTTAAGGAGACCCGAATTTGAGCCCTAGTCATACTATAGTCTAATTCTATGATCTTGAAGAAGTCATGTCAGCTCCTTGGGTCTCAGTTTCTCATCTCTCAAATGATGACAGTAAACTTAGATCATCTTTCCATTCCCTACAAAATCTAGAATGCTATTAGCTGCCTGCTGAAAAGCTAAGACTTCCCTAGTAAATGCCCTCATATTTCGATGACTTCATCATCTTTTAAATTCCTATAGAGGTGAAACCAACTCAAGAGCTATAGTCAACACGACAGGTCTCTGATCACAAATACTGTTTGCATGTGCAGTGCAGTACAATTTGAGAGGCGCTGGGAAAATTCTCAGCTCCCAAATTTCTCCTTCCATTAGAGACTACTTTTTAAGTCCATGTACTTATTTTGTCTAAACTCCGCCCTTTTAAAGCTTGTATACCTCTGGAAAGGGTAATATTCCTATCCAGTCTCAGCTCCTTTCTTGCAGCTGCACACTCAATCACATCGCTTTCAGATTCCAGAAAGAACTTGCTTCCACACTTTCACCTCCTTCCTAAAATCTCTTTATCTATCAGCTTCTTCCTTGTGTGCTCATATTATATTCAAGTGTATCACTACACTTAATTCAAACCTTCCCTGATGCTTCTGCCCAATCTGGATACTCTTATTTTTCATTCTCTCTGTACTACTGTATTTAGGGACAGAACAGGAATCAGCTAAGAGTGGTTGAGCAGTTGAAATAAGGACAAGAATAGTACTGTGTCCTGCCCCACCAAGGGAGAAGGAAATTTCCAGAAGGAAGGGTAATCAGCATTGCCAGATTCAGAAAAGTGGGGAAGAGAAAGGAGGTGAGAACAGTTAAGACTTCTAGCTTCAGAAAGTAACTGGAGGTTGACCAACATCCTTCTTATTATTAAATCAAAAGATCTTTGCTGTGGATGGTGGAGAAGATGTGGAGGGGTTAATAAAATCTCCAAAGGGCACTGCATCAATTTTTTGAATGTAGACTAGGTCTACATTCTAAACCAGGTCATCTGTGAACCCCTTTGGAAAGTCTGGTTTACCTCCTGCCTCAAATCCCCTGTGTGGAGTGATGGTAAAGAATCAATGAACCAACACACTCAACTTCTAGATACAATAACAAGAGTAACCTTTTACTTCCTTTCTGCTTCAGTTTATTCATGCCCCCATTTATAATACAAAATTGAGGCTCAGAGGGATTAGAAGTACTTTTCAGGTCATACAACCCTCTAATGCAGGACTCCTGAAAAGATTTCTGCTGAAAGTACCCCCAAGTTTTTGTCTCTCTTGCCCTCCTTAAAGGGCCAAACCAGCAGCCTTTTCCCCAAGGTACCCCAAATAATTCACTGACCTGCAGGTAGCTGAGGAAGAAGTAGAAGACTCTATCGTGGTGCCTTGGGTCGTTTCTCAAGGGAAAAAAACTGCCTGGATCTCTAATAGTTTTAGTTCCTCCCCAGATCAGAGTTTACCAGAGTACCCTGAAGCTAGCTAGTAATTGCACCACCGAGAAGTCCCTGAATTCCAGCCATGTAGTTGGCTGGTCAGGGATGGCTAAGTTCTAATGGATGGGCAGAAACTTTCTACTGGCCCAGTGAATGATTAACAATGGAAATAAAGCACTGGTATTTACCTAATCTCCTTCCTGGGCACGAACCCTCCTTCTTGATAACATGTTGCAATCGTTTGTTCTCTTCTCTGCCAACCATTTCCCCTAAGTGGAAAGGTAATATGAATTTGATGCCAGATTTGTTTTTTCTTTTTTCCTAAATACAAGACAGACACATAACGATGCAATCCAGCTAACCTAGAAAACTTGGATACCGTAGGGTTGAGACTAGGTCCACCTTGATCCACTTTCCATGATGCTAGGTCCAGCAGGCCTTCCTAGGGCTCAGTGACTGATGACTTTGCCCTGTGCTGGTCTTCATTCCACCCCAAGAAAGTACAATGGTGGGGAGTTTAACAAATTTACCGAATTCCTGCTATGGGCCCTGTTGCCTGGAACATGTTAAATAACTACCACCACCACCACGACTAGTACATGCTGGACGCCAAATGACTTCCAGAAATTGGTTTATCATTGAGCACTGCTCCGAGAAATGCAACAAAGCCTGGCATGTCTGTGATCACACAGGAAGGACCCCAAACCCTGACATTATCTAATTAAGGTATTAATCTTCAGGATCAAGGTTTGTGAGCTGGGAGATTGCTATTAAAGTGCAGTTTTTCCTGAAAACTTCACTTTTTCTGTCATAAACACCAAAAGTCTCATAAAGGTCTCAGAAAAGAGTAGAGTTGAAGCACAACAGAAGCTTTGACAGAGATATGGGATTTGAGCTGGGTGTTGAATGAAAAGTGGAAAAATGATTAGATGAAAATGAGAAGGCTGTTAGAGGTAAAGATAACACGGGCCAAATTACAAGGAGAGACTGATTTGCCAATTTGACAAGAATGATTGTAGAGAAGGATTCCAGATTGTGCCAAGTCTTGAGAGCTAAGTTGAGTCTTCAAAATACCATTTCCTGATCTGTTGGAGTGCTTTTCTTTACTTTCCATAGTGACTGTTCCAAATTTTTCTCTCCAGGCCACGGAATGGGCTTCCTCTCAGCAGGTGGTCTTGCCTCCTACTCTACTAAATAATCATTCTATGGTAGCTTCTATTCATTCTTCAGTAGCTTCTATTCATTCTTCTTTCCTAGTCACTCTTTTTTTAAAAAAAGATTTTGTTTATTTGAGAGAGAGAGAGAGAGAGAGAGAGAGAGAGCATGAGTGGGGGGAGGGGCAGCGGGAGAGGGAGATGCAGACTCCCCGCTGAGCAGGACCCTGGGATCATGACCTGAGCCCAAAGCAGAACCTTAACTGACTGAACCACCCAGACACCCCTCTTCTAGTCACTCTTGCTTCAGAAGAGATCTCTTTGTTTTCTTATTTTCAATGAGTCTTTCATCCTGAAATATTCCCTAATTCTTGCCAAAACCTCAAATTCCATTTTTGTTTTGTCATGAGATGTTTAACTTCTTGGGTTTCCTGCGTTTCCTGCTTATTCTTTCTCATTAATCCCTCCCAGCCCCTCCCATCATCACGGCCTTAAGATCTGGCTTCTTCCCTCCCTTAGGGACAAACCTCTTTCAGGCATGTCCTTATCTCCAAATCCAAAATTTCTTTCTCAGCAGCCCCTAACACTGTTTATCTCCTTTCTGAAACTCCTCTCCTTTGGCTTCCATTACCCTGAACTTTTCTGATTCCCCTCTTTCACGAAATGCTCTTAGCTGTTCTCATCTCTTCTTGTTCTTTCTCATCCCTACATATAGATATGTCTCAGGTTCTTTTCAAAAATTTTTCTCTTCATTATCTTTAAAATTATTGTACCCGCTGTCATGGCTTTAACTATTCCTTATAAGAGGACCACCCCATAACCAGCTCTTTATCTCTGATTCCTCTCCTAACTGCAGACTCAACATTTTTTGTCGCCCATCAGACATCTTACAATCACCTTACATGCAGCACATCCAAAAGGGAACTTCTCGTTTCCTGCCCAGAAGCTTCACTTTCTGACCCCAACAATAATCTAGGCTTCCAGGAATGCAATTTCAAACTCACCTTTAAACCCTTCCTCTCCCTCATCCTCCAATGTTCAGTGAGTTGCTAAGTTGTTTTTATTTATTTTCCAGTGTCTCTCGTGTCTGATATTCTTTGTCTGTTTCTGCTGCCATCATCCAGTTCAGGTCATCATTGTCTCCTGCATACGGCAGTTGTGCTTAAGATGGTTTCTTTCTCTCTATTCTTTGCTACTTCTACCCATACTACACATAATGTTGTGAGCAAAATCTGTGTTCAATCCTTACCATTTCTTTTCTTGGAAGTCTCTGATTTCCTCTCACTGCCTACCAAATAAAGTTTAAATTCTCTGCCCTTTAAAAGCTTCCATCAACTGGCTTTAATGTATCTGTCCAGCCTTCTTTCTCATCACTTCCCATGCTTTATCCAGGCGAATCCAGGCCGTGCGCCATTCCCTAAACATGCTCCATCTTTCCTGCCCCTTTGTACAACACGTTTTTAAAAACTTATTATTAAAAACTCAATTTAAAACATTAAAGGACTTGGGGCACCTGGGTGGCTGAGTTGGTTAAGCATCTGCCTTCAGCTCAGGTTATGACCCCAGGGTCCTGGGATCGAGCCCCGCGTTGGGCTCCCTGCTTAGTAGGGGAGTCTGCTTCTCCCTCTCCCTCTGCCTCTGCTCATGTGCTCTCTCTTTTTCACTCACCCACTCTCTCAAATAAATAAGTAAAATCTTTTAAAAAAAATTAAAGAACTTTAAGAGGATAAACACCTGGAGTTTCACCATCCTAAGACAACTGTTTTCATCTGTGCCTGTTATTGCCTGGTCCTCCTCTACAAGAAGAAAGGTTTTATAGAAATGTAATCATAAGTTCTTATTATTCTGTATTCTACTTTTACTTAGGATTATATTTTTAAGATTTTCTCTTCATAATTATCACTGTAAGAGGTTGCATTACATTTGATGTGCCATAATTTACTAAAAATATTCCTAAGATTGGACATTTCAAATGTTCACGAGGTCTCCCCAGTATAGACAATATACACAATAATAGAATGAATAGCTTCAAATTAAAAATCATTTTGTTCAAGTTAGATGAACCTGAGGAGTGGATTTACTTGGTTCAAAAGCTTATGGCTCTTTATGATGCTCTTACTACACTTCTCCAAATCTTCCCACTTGCCATGTCCTCTTCCCTAATCTTTGTCTCTCAGTCCTACTCACTTTTAAAGGCCCGATAACTGTGACTCTCCTTAACAATTTCCTGCCTCCTCCTCCCAGACAGAAGGCCCCCTCCTCAAAGCTGAGCTCCCCTAGCACATTGTTCTGTGAAAAGTGTTTATTTCATTCTAACCACCCTGAATTAATGATATGTATATACTTGTCATGTGTCTATTAATAGACTGTGGGGACTTGAGAGTTTCTTATTCTTATTTCTTATTCTCCTTCATGATTTCATCTAGGGACATTCCATTATTTCAAGCTCTCTTCTGTATTTTGTTTGTATTTCATCCAGATTTCCTATGTGTTTTGGTGGAGGTCAGAGTGAGAGATGGGAGAAGTTTGTCATATCATCTCAACATGACATCTTGATAGGAAAACCTATTCTACCTCAGGATTCTTGCTTCTCCTGCCCTCTAAAAAGAGGAAAAGAACATATTCACTTATATTTCACCATCTCAAATTTACCAGGCAGGGCTGGGTTTCATCCAAAGGTGGTAAGCAATATTACTGCAGAAGATTTAGAAACTTGGGTTTCATAAACAGGATATAGGGGAGACTCAGAGAGAGTTTAAGTCCTAATTCTACTTTTGTCTCAACAGGTTATTTCAAGGATATAACTGTTCTGAACCTATTTTCTCAAATTGAGAGGTTGATTTTTGCTTCATAGGTTTTGGTTAATTTGAGGTTATTTTTTGCCTCACCATTCGTGTTTCATTAAAATATGAGACATACCCTTAGCTGTGATCTGAGTTTCCCATTCTCCTTACAGACAGGAAATTAGACCCTTCACTCCCCATTGATGTGCTGCTAACCTCTGGTCTTAAACAGACAACCACCACGCTTGGTCTTTCCACATTCTGAGAACACACACACACACACACACACACACACACACACACACACGGTGTTTTATGCAACTGCAGTTGATTTCTATGAAGTCGCATTCCAGTCTAATGAGAGAAAAATCTGAAACCGGTTTTAGAACCAAGAGAAAATTTATTCATAGGTGCATTTCTATTACCCAGTCTGCTCAGCTGCAATGTTAGGACAACATTTTTGCCTCCAACTCAACTTTCTTTATTTCCAGAGAATATTTCAGTTCCTCCATTGTTAAGCCATTTTCCTTTAATCTTTGCACAAAGTTCTCTATGGCTTTGCAAAGTTCTTTATTCTCCTGAAAGGCAAACTGAAGAAAAGAAAAAAAAATTTTAAGCTACAACTTAAGAACTGAGATCCAGCTGTGTAGTCTGAAGCTAATGAGTAGTGGTTAGGTCCCTGACTAGGGGCTCCGAACCCAGCAGCTTAAATACAAATCTGGGTCTTCAACATGATAAATCATTTAAATCTTCTGGCTTTTAGATACTTATTATTATCCCAGCAATAAATATAAACTAAAAGAGGGATCTCAGTGAAAATGATTTGTTCAGTGGTTTTTGGAATCTAGAAGAATTTTAGAGATTTTTCACATCAGTGCATACAAGTCTAAGACACGAGTTTATAAAGCTTGCTCTGTAAAGTCCATGAGACAATAACTCCTACCAACAGGTCTCATGAGGTGTTTGTGATGATGGTGGCGAATGAGAACTTCCATATATAAAAATGTGAGTTAATAGTTTATGAGCCCCTGTCTAACCAACCCTTCAAAAACATCCCCCACTGAACAGATATTTACTGAGCATGAGCCAGGAGTGATGCCAGGCCCTGGAGATACAACTGTGAACAAGACAGACAAAAGCCTACTACTTACGAGTGCCTTCTCAAACTCCATCTGTGGAATTGGTTTGGGAGCTTCTTGGATCAACTCACAGACTGGAAGTGCACTGCTCCACTCCCCGTCAATGCACTGCTGGTCCCGTGTGCCCACTAAGTGGTACCTGAACAGAAATCAGAATGGCAACAACACTTAGACTTCCCACCTTCTAAACCGGGCAACTAAGCCTGGTTTTGTATAGCTGTATTTCAGTATTTCCTACTGTGATAGAATCCACCTCCCTGAGCCTTAATGCATGCTTAAGTGATTTCAGTATTACCAAACAGTAATCAACTAAAACCACTCTCCTTGGGGGCGGAGAGGACCCAAGTGACAATTCAACCCATAAAACATGGAGAAGTGAGAAATTCTGAATATGTGTGTTTACACAGTTGTTGGGTGGGGAGGGTGAGGGAGGAAGCATGTCATCATTCAATAACTTAAAAAAGCATCTGTCATCTACCCTCTAAAAAGGAGTGGAAAGCTAGAGATAACCCTCAGATAAGTCTTATGAAGGAGCTACAGCTTTTAATCAGAAAAACATAAGAGCTGACGGCAAAGTCCACTACGAGTATATTATGACATTGAAATGTTAATGTGGAGACATGACCCTGAGTTAATAAGACTGAAGCCAAGGAAAGAGTAGGTCTGTAAGGTGGGTGATCAGGTAGTCTAAGGTAAGGTTATTAAGGCTCTATAAGTCATTCTCTTTCTTTTTCTTTCTTTTTTTTTTTAAAGAATATATATATTATTCAAGTAACTGCAAATAGGAAACCAGATTGGGGGGGAGCAGGCTGGAACAATCAATAAATCACTCTTTCTGCAGTTCCATATGTTCTATATTTCTTTGAGTTTTTGTTCTGAGATTCTTTAGAAAAATATACATTTTAAATATCTTCTCTAGGATAAATAAAAGGATCAGTCTATCTTCTAGAGATTAGGGAGAGCTGGCCGTGGGCTAAAGCAACTCTCAAAATCAGAATGAGCTCGGATTCCTGAGGGAGTAGGAAATCTGGGTGTTAGGTGAGATGGACTGGGTCATTCCCCAAAACAATGCTACCAGTCAATGGGCAAGATCTTGCATTTGAAAGGCTGCATGCACTTACCTGTCTTCACAGTGATAAGTAATGGTAGAACCTGAGTTGAAATCTCTTCCTTCAAAATAGCCATGAGCGGGATTCCCAGGAGGGCCACAGTCTCCTGAGAAACAGGAGTACAAGAGTGATAGTCATGAGTTGTACTCAATTAACAGCACCCCCTAACTGTAACCGTCCATGCGGGATCTGGGGACACATTCTCCATTCATTTCCTTCTGGTCAAATGGTATTTATCCATGGGAAAGACCCCCTCCCCCTGCTTATCCTCTGAGTCATTAGCAATTTGAGAGTGCTATCTGATCGGCATGAGCTTGAGGAAAGGAAGTTTAAGTTGTAGAGACTGACAGTGGACAAGAAAAAAAAAATTAAACCAGAGGTAGAGGTGGGAGAAATAACTCCCGGAGACAGGAAATAAATGGTGTGAGTTCAAATGGAGGCTGACATTCTCTGTGGGACAGAATTTTGCGATATGAGACCTGCAGAAACAAGGAGAATGCAGAGGGGAGCAAACAAGAGGAGTCTATAAAGAGAGGTGGACAAAGTATTAGATGTTGTGAATTTTGGTTCTTCCACTAACCACTATTTCATCCTTCTTGGCTTCCCTCCTAAGCTATAAGATGAGCAGTTTAAATAATATTATCTCTAAAGTTCCTTTGAGCTCTGACATTATGAGTCTAAACATGGTGATCCAGATTAAAGTGTAAATTAAGAATGATTATGCAGATGTATACTTACGGAAATATAAATACAAATAGTTGTATTCGACTATTCAAAACAAAAAGTTGAGTAAAAACAGCAAAGCATAAAAGAACATGTATTACTATAGTACATAGTAGATAATACTATTTCTACAAATAGAAATGTAATTAAATAATAGCTTATAATACTATTTTTGTAAACACACTCATGCATAAACATATATGAACGGAAAAAAAGGCTGAAAATTACATATCAAGGTATTCTGTTATTTATGGGTAGTAGGTTTGTAGGTAATTAAATGTTTTCTTTTGTTTTCTGTATTTTTTCTACAACACAGGTGTTTTCTTCGAGCAGTTAATAAATAACTTTTAAAGAGCCCAGATGTCCATCGACAGATGAATGGATAAAGAAGATGTGGTGTGTGTGTATATATATATATATATATACAATGGAATATTACACAGCCATCCAAAAAAATGAAATCTTGCCATTTGCAATGACGTGGATGGAACTCTAGGGTATTATGCTAAGTGAAATAAGTCAATCAGAGAAAGACAATTATCATATGATCTCACTGATATGTGGAATTTAAGAAACAAAACAGAGGATCATAGGGGAAGAGAGGAAAAAATAAAACAAGACGAAACCAGAGAGGAAGACAAACCATAAGAAACTTTTAATCATAGGAAACAAACTGAGGGTTGCTGGAGGGGAGGGAGTGAGAGGATGGGGGTAACTAGGTGATGGACATTGGGGAGGGTATGTGTTGTAATGAGCACTAGGTATTATATAAGACTGAAGAATCACAGACCTGTACCTCTGAAATCAATAATATATTATATGTTAATTAATTGAATTTAAAAAAAGATCAAAAACTGAGTTCAAAGCTGTATAGAGGAAAGGAAAAGAATTTAAATGAATTGATTAAGGAACTCCAGTTTATACAGTGCTCTTCTGGTGACTTTTAAGGGTACAGTTTTGAACTGAAGGAGATGATATAGATCTTGGGTCTAAGCAGAAAAAAATCTGTTTTACTCAGGGACCTCAGGAGCTTCCCCTAAAATTGGGCAATGAACTAACACAAAAAGACAGATTCTGCATTTCAGAGCTAGATAGGAAGTATCAAATTAAAAGAGAGCAAAACAGAAAAGCCTGGAAGAAATAAATACTTTAAACTTGTGTCAAACTAATGATGATGGTATATGCTTGTAATTTAACTGCGTGTTGTATATATGCATGTTTTAAGTAACCACAAACTCCCTAAAAGAGGCTAACTGTAGTTTGTGCTTTTAAACTGCCTATCTACTATATCCTTCACAAAAATTAACTCAAAATGGATCATAGGCTTGAATGTAAAATACAAAACTATGAAACACCTAGAAGATAATGTAGGAGAAAACCTAGATGACCTTGGGTATAGGGAAGGAAGCCTTTTTAGATATAACAGTAAAGACACCATCCATGAAATAATTAATCAGCTGGAATTCATTAAAATTTAAAACTTCTGTGCTATGAAAGACATATCAAGAGAATGAGAAAACCAGCCAGAGGCTGGGAGAAAATACTTTCAAAAGACAAATCTTATAAAGGACTGTTATCCAAAATATACAAAGAACTCTTAAAACTCAACAATAAGAAAACAATCTGATTTAAAAGTGGGCCAAAGACCTTAACAGACACCTCACCAAAGAAGATATACAGAGGGAAAATGAGCATATGTCATCAGGAAATGCAAATTAAAACAATGAGATACCACTACACAGCTATGAGAATGGCCAAAATCTGGAATGCTGACGACACCAAATGCTGATGAGGATGTGGAGCAACAAGATCTCTCATACATCACTGGTGGGAATGCAAAATGACATAACCACTCTGGAAGAGAGTTTGATGGTTTCTCACAAAACTAAATATACAAGATCCAACAATTGCACTCATTGGTATTTATCCAAAGGAGTTGAAAACTTATGTCCCCACGAAAACCTGCACCTGATATCTATAGCAGCTTTATTCATAATTGCCAAACTTTGGAAGCAACCAAGATGTCCTTCAGAACTAACCGGGTGATGGGTATTAAGGAGGGCACATGTGGTCATGAGCACAGGGTGTTATACACAACTAATGAATTGCTGAACACTACATCAAAAATTAATGATGTATTATATGTTGGCTAATTGAACATAATAAAAAAAAAAAAGGTGAATGGATCAATAAACTGTGGTACATCCAGAAATAGGGTATTATTTGATAAAAGAAAATGAGCTATCAAGCCATGAAAAGAAATGGAGGAAATTTAAATGCCTATTACTAAGTAAAAAAAAAAAAAAAAAAAAATCTGAAAAGGCTACATACTATATGATTCTAAATATATGATACCATGGAAAAGGCAAAACTATGGAAACAATAAAAATGTCAGAAGATATCAACAGACACCTCTCCAAAGAAGACATACAAATGGCTAACAGACCCAAAAAAATGTTCAACATCAGTAGCCATCAGGGAAATACAAATCAAAACTATGAGATACCACCTTCCACCAGTCAGAATGGCAAAAATTAACAAGACCGGAAACAAGTGTTGGCGAGGATGTGGAGAAAGGGGAACCCTCTTACACTGTTGGTGGGAATGCAAACTGGTGCAGCCACTCTGGAGAACAGTATGGAGGTTCCTCAGGATGTTAAAAATAGAGCTACCCTACAACCCAACAATTGCACTACTAGGTATTTACCCCAAAGATACAGATGTAGTGAAAAGAAGGGTCACATGTACCCCAATGTTCATAGCAGCAATATCCACAATAGCCAAACTGTGGAAGGAGCCGAGATGCCCTTCAATAGACGAATAGATAAAGAAGATGTGGTTCATATACACAATGGAATATTACTCAGCCATCAGAAAGGATGAATACCTATTGTTTACATCAACATGGATGGAACTGGAGGGTATTATGCTAATTGAAATAAGTCAAGCAGAGAAAGACAATTATCATACGGTTTCACTTATATGTGGAACATAAGGACTAGCGTGGAGGACCACAGGGGAATGGAGAGAAAACTGAATGGGAAGAAATCAGAGAGGGAGACAAACCATGAGAGACTCTGGACTCCGGGAACCAAACTGAGGGTTACAGTAGGGAGTGGGGGAGGGGGATGGGATAACCGGGTGATGGGTATTAAGGAGGGCACGTGTGGTCATGAGCCGTGGGTGTTATATGCAACTAATGAATCGCTGAACACTACAACAAAAACTAATGATGGCTAGTTGAACATAATAACAAGAAAAAAAAGGTCAGTGGTTGATAGGGGTAGGGGAAGTAGAGAGATGATAAATGGAGCACAGAGGATTTTTAGGGCAGCAAAAATACTCTATATGATATTATAATGGTAGATATATGTCATTATGCTTATGTCCAAACCCACTGAATGTACAACACCAAGAGTGAGTCCTTAGGTAACTATGGATTTGGGGTGATCATGATATGTCAATATTGGTTCATCCTTGGTTTAAAAAAAAAAAAGGTACTATTCGGTGAATGATGTCGATAACATGCATGTGTGGGGGTGGGGAGTATATGGGAAATCTCTGTACCTTTCCCTCAGTTTTATTATGAAACTAGAAGTGGTCTAAAAAATTAAGTCCTTAAGTAAATAAATCTGTAATGTTAGATATGTACCCTTCCAAATAAACTTAATTTTTTGTTTTATATTTTTAAATTTGAAATTCTGGTTAGAATTACATTGTAATACCAGTCTATCCATCCAGGATCATGGCATATCTTTTCTTTTATTTAAGTCTTATTTTATGTCCTTCAGTAAGTTTTCATATAGGTCTCATGAGTGAAACTATTTTACATTTCAGTATTCATCTCATAATTATTGTTAGAAAGCCTGGTGATGGGTATTAAGGAGGGCACATACTGCATGGAGCACTGGGTGTTATACGAAAACAATGAATCATGGATCACCGCATCAAAAACTAATGATATAATGTATGGTGACTAACATAACATAATAAAATTAAATTAAATTTAAAAAAAAGAAAGTAATACTATTGATTTTTCAATATTTACTTTTTGTCCAAGAATAACATTTTTTGGTAGAATTTCTTGGATCTTCTAAGTTTATTTGGCAAATAAATATATCCTGTGACCCACCAATCATTCTAGGAATCTAGACTACAGAAATAATAGCATAGACATAAAAATATATGTATGTGTATCTATAAATATAACATTCATTTTAGCATTTTTGTAATAGCAAAAATACAGAAATAGAATAAATGTTCATCAATACTAGAGATGTGGAATAATAATGTGGTATAGCCACATTATTATTTAAAAGCAGGAGATAGAAAAAAAAAAAGCAGGAGATAGAGTCACATACACTGATCTGAAAAAAGATTACCATGTATAATGTTACACCAAAAAAAGCAATTAAAAAAATACATAAAGTCCCATTTTTGTAGGTATATATGTGTGTAGATATGTGTGTATGCTTTTGTTTGTTTAAAATGTCTGCATAAACATAAAAGTCATGAAACAAACACAACCAGCTAAGTCCCTCTGAGAGCTGTGAATTACCGTGTCAGAAGGAGATACTTTCCAACTCTTATTTTATGTAATTTTGCAGTGGATGAGTTATGGTCCCTTTTCCCCTGTTTTTATGTATTCTTCAAATAAGAACTTCAAGTCATTATCATGAATTTTTTTTTTCAAATGTCAGATTCCCCAAACTATCCCGTGTTGGACTTAGTAGGACAGGAATCCTACCTGAAGGGGGGGGTGGGGGGGGACAGAAGCGTTTATTTTTTGGATGCTGTTCGTTTCACTGGAACACATCATTCGAGGTGAGGCTTGGCTCTGTGAGCCCCACTTGTTTCTGGGCTGCTTCCTAGCTCCCAAAGCTTCCCAGGTACAGAAAATGAGGTATCTGATTGGTATCTTTGGATTTGCACTCACTGCTTTTGCAGACGGGTAAGGAAGGCATCCAGGTGTGGTTGGCCAGGCACCGACTCCAACTGCTGCCCTTGAGGATATAGTGCTCATTGCACTTAAAAGTGATTTTGTCACTCACATTCACAGGACCCAGGGAGCTGGGTTCGCCGTTCACCAGCACCGGGTCAGGACAGTGGCCCACTGAGGAAGAAAACAGGAAATGATCTGAGAGGACACCACTACAAAGGTGAGACCTCCAACTTCACTGAGAAATCAGAAGTCAGAACTAAAACAGTGCTTTTTTTAAAAAATTTTTTTATTGTTATGTTAATCACCATACATTACATCAGTAGTTTTTGATATACTGTTCCATGATTCATTGTTTGTGCATAACACCCAGTGCTCCATGCAGAGCGTGCCCTCCCCAATACCCATCACCAGGCTAACCCATCCTCCCACCCCCCTCCCCTCTAGAACCCTCAGTTTGTTTTTCAGAGTCCAACGTCTCTCATGGTTTGTCTCCCCTCTGATTCCCCCCTTCATTCTTCCCCTCCTGCTATCTTCTTTTTTTTTTTTCTTAACATATATTGCATTATTTGTTTCAGAGGTACAGATCTGTGATTCAACAGTCTTGCACAATTCACAGCGCTCATCATAGCACATACCCTCCCCAGTGTCTATCACCCAGCCACCCCATTCCTCCCACCCCACCCCACCCCCCACTCCAGCAACCCTCAGTTTGTTTCCTGAGATTAAGAATTCCTCATATCAGTGAGGTCATATGACACATGTCTTTCTCTGATTGACTTATTTCGCTCAGCATAACACCCTCCAGTTCCATCCACGTCATTGCAAATGGCAAGATCTCATTCCTTTTGATGGCTGCATAATATTCCATTGTATATATATACCACCTCTTCTTTATCCATTCATCTGTCGATGGACATCTTGGCTCTTTCCACAGTTTGGCTATTGTGGACATTGCTGCTATAAACATCGGGGTGCACGTACCCCTTCGGATCCCTACATTTGTGTCTTTGGGGTAAATACCCAGTAGTGCAATTGCTGGATCATATGGTAGCTCTATTTTCAACTTTTTGAGGAACCTCCATACTGTTTTCCAGAGTGGCTGCACCAGCTTGCATTCCCACCAACAGTGTAGGAGGGTTTCCCTTTCTCTGCATCCCCCCCAACGTCTGTCATTTCCTGACTTGTTAATTTTAGCCACTCTTGACTGGTGTGAGGTGATTCTCATTGAGGTTTTGATTTGGATTTCCCTGATGCCAAGCGATGTTGAGCACTTTTTCATGTGTCTGTTGGCCATTTGGATGTCTTCTTTGGAAAAATGTCTGTTCATGTCTTCTGCCCATTTCTTGATTGGATTCTTTGTTCTTTGGGTGTTGAGTTTGATAAGTTCTTTATAGATTTTGGATACTAGCTCTTTATCTGATATGTCCTTTGCAAATATCTTCTCCCATTCTGTTGGTTGTCTTTTGGTTTTGTTGACTGTTTCTTTTGCTGTGCAAAAGCTTTTTATCTTGATGAAGTCCCAATAGTTCATTTTTGCCCTTGCTTCCCTTGCCTTTGGCGATGTTTCTAGGAAGAAATTGCTGCGGCTGAGGTCGAAGAGGTTGCTGCCTTGTTCTCCTTTAGGATTTTGATGGAGTCCTGTCTCACATTTAGGTCTTTCAACCATTTGGAGTCTATTTTTGTGTGTGGTGTAAGAAAATGGTCCAGTTTCATTCTTCTGCATGTGGCTGTCCAATTTTCCCAACACCATTTGTTGAAGAGACTGTCTTTTTTCCATCGGACATTCTTTCCTGCTTTGTCGAAGATTCGTTGACCATAGAGTTGAGGGTCCATTTCTGGGCTCTTTATTCTGTTCCATTGATCTATGTGTCTGTTTTTGTGCCAGTACCATACTGTCTTGATGATGACAGCTTTGTAATAGAGCTGGAAGTCCGGAATTGTGATGCCGCCAGCTTTGCTTTTCTTTTTCAACATTCCTCTGGCTATTCAGGGTCTTTTCTGGTTCCATACCAATTTTAGGATTATTTGTTCCATTTCTTTGAAAAAAATGGATGGTATTTTGATGGGGATTGCACTGAATGTGTAGATTGCTCTAGGTAGCATTGACATCTTCACAATATTTGTTCTTCCAATCCATGAGCATGGAACGTTTTTCCATTTCTTTGGGTCTTCCTCAATTTCCTTCATGAGTATTTTATAGTTTTCTGAGTACAGATTCTTTGCCTCTTTGGTTAGATTTATTCCTAGGTATCTTATGGTTTTGGGTGCAATTGTAAATGGGATCGACTCCTTAATTTCTCTTTCTTCTGTCTTGCTGTTGGTGGATAGGAATGCCACTGATTTCTGTGCATTGATTTTATATCCTGCCACTTTACTGAATTCCTGTATGAGTTCTAGTAGTTTTGGGGTGGAGTCTTTTGGGTTTTCCACATAAATTATCATATCATCTGCAAAGAGTGAGAGTTTGACTTCTTCTTTGCCGATTTGGATGCCTTTGATTTCTTTTTGTTGTCTGATTGCTGTGGCTAGGACTTCTAATACTATGTTGAATAGCAGTGGTGATAGTGGACATCCCTGCCACGTTCCTGACCTTAGGGGGAAAGCTCTCAGTTTTTCCCCATTAAGAATGATATTTGCTGTAGGTTTTTCATAGATGGCTTTTTTTTTTTTTAAGATTTTATTTATTTGACAGAGAGAGACACAGCAAGAGAGGGAACACAAGCAGAGGGAGGGGGAGAACTAGAAGCAGGCTTCCCACTGAACAGGGAGCCCGATGCGGGGCTCAATCCCAGGACTCTGGGATCATGACCTGAGCCAAAGGCAGATGCTTAACGACTGAGCCACCCAGGCGCCCCTCATAGATGGCTTTTATGATATTGAGGTATGTACCCTCTATCCCTATACTCTGAAGAGTTTTGATCAAGAAAGGATGCTGTACTTTGTCAAATGCTTTTTCTGCATCTATTGAGAGGATCATATGATTCTTGTTCTTTCTTTTGTTAATGTATTGTATCACGTTGATTGATTTGCGGATGTTGAACCAATCTTGCAGCCCAGGGATAAATCCCACTTGGTCATGGTGAATAATCCTTTTAATGTACTGTTGGATCCTACTGGCTAGTATTTTGGTGAGAATTTTTGCATCCATGTTCATCAGGGATATTGGTCTGTAATTCTCCTTTTTGATGGGGTCTTTGTCTGGTTTGGGGATCAAGGTAATGGTGGCCTCCTAAAATGAGTTTGGAAGTTTTCCTTCCATTTCTATTTTTTGGAACAGTTTCAGAAGAATAGGTATTAATTCTTCTTGAAATGTTTGGTAGAATTCCCCTGGGAAGCCATCTGGCCCTGGGCTTTTGTTTGTTGGGAGATTTTTGATAACTGCTTCAATTTCCTTAGTGGTTATAGGTCTGTTCAGGTTTTCTATTTCTTCCTGGTTCAGTTTTGGTAGTTGATACATCTCTAGGAATGCATCCATTTCTTCCAGGTTATCTAATTTGCTGGCATAGAGTTGCTCATAATATGTTCTTACAATTGTTTGTATTTCTTTGGTGTTGGTTGTGATCTCTCCTCTTTCATTCATGATTTTGTTGATTTGGGTCATTTCTCTTTTCTTTTTGATAAGTCTGGCCAGGGGTTTATCAATCTTGTTAATTCTTTCAAAGAA
Source organism: Halichoerus grypus (assembly GCF_964656455.1). Taxonomy (NCBI): domain Eukaryota; kingdom Metazoa; phylum Chordata; class Mammalia; order Carnivora; family Phocidae; genus Halichoerus; species Halichoerus grypus. The sequence continues at coordinate 123,032,966 of NC_135718.1, forward strand.
CAAGCTCCTAGTTTCGTTGATCTGTTCTACTGTTCTTGTGGTTTCTATTTCATTGATTTCTGCTCTGATCTTTATTATTTCTCTTCTCCTGCTGCGTTTAGGCTTTATTTGCTGTTCTTTCTCCAGCTCCTTTAGGTGTAGGGTTAGGTTGTGTACTTGAGACCTTTCCTGTTTCTTGAGAAAGGCTTGTATTGCTATATACTTTCCTCTTAGGACTGCCTTTGCTGCATCCCAAAGATTTTGAACAGTTGTGTTTTCATTTTCATTGGTTTCCATGAATTTTTTAAATTCTTCTTTAATTTCCTGGTTGACCCGTTCATTCTTTAGTAGGATGCTCTTTAGCCTCCATGTATTTGAGTTCTTTCTGACTTTCCTCTTGTGATTGAGTTCTAGTTTCAAAGCATTGTGGTCTGAAAATAGGCAGGGAATGATCCCAATCTTTTGGTACTGGTTGAGACCTGATTTGTGACCTAGGATGTGATCGATTCTGGAGAATGTTCCATGGGCACTAGAGAAGAAGGTGTATTCCGTTGCTTTGGGATGGAATGTTCTGAATATGTCTGTGAAGTCCATTTGGTCTGGTGTGTCATTTAAAGTCTTTATTTCCTTGTTGATCTTTTGCTTAGATGATCTGTCCATTTCATTGAGGGGGGTGTTAAAGTCCTCCAGTATTACTGTATTGTTGATGTGTTTCTTTGCTTTTGTTATTAATTGCCTTATGTAATTGGCTGCTCCCATGTTAGGGGCATAGATATTTACAATTGTTAGATCTTGTTGGATAGACCCTTTAAGTAGGATATAGTGTCCTTCCTCATCTCTTATTACAGTCTTTGGTTTAAAATCTAATTTGTCTGATAGAAGGATTGCCACCCAGCTTTTTTTTTGGTGTCCATTAGCATGGTAAATGGTTTTCCACCCCCTCACTTTCAATCTGGGGGTGTCTTTGGGTCTAAAATGAGTCTCTTGCAGACAGCATATTGATGGGTCTTTTTTTTTTTTTTAAAGATTTTATTTATTTATTTGACACAGAGAGAGAGAGAGGAATCACAAGTAGGCAGAGTGGCAGGGAGCGGCAGAGGGAGAAGTAGGCTCCCCGCTGAGCAAGGAGCCCGATGTGGGACTCGATCCCAGGACCCTGGGATCATGACCTGAGCCGAAGGCAGACGCTTAATGACTGAGCCACCCAGGCGCCCCAATGGGTCTTGTTTTTTAATCCAATCTGATAGCCTGTGTCTTTTGATTGGGGCATTTAGCCCATTTACATTCAGGGTAACTATTGAAAGATATGAATTTAGTGCCATTGTATTGCCTGTAAGGTGACTGTTACTGTATATTGTCTGTGTTCCTTTCTGGTCTATGTTGCTTTTAGGCTCTCTCTTTGCTTAGAGGACCCCTTTCAATATTTCTTGTAGGGCTGGTTTCATGTTTGCAAATTCCTTTAGTTTTTGTTTGTCCTGGAAGCTTTTTATCTCTCCTTCTATTTTCAATGACAGCCTAGCTGGATACAGTATTCTTGGCTGCATATTTTTCTCATTTAGTGCTCTGAATATATCATGCCAGTCCTTTCTGGCCTGCCAGGTCTCTGTGGATAGGTCTGTTGCCAATCTAATGTTTCTACCATTGTAGGTTACATATCTCTCCTCCTGAGCTGCTTTCAGGATTTTCTCTTTGTCTCTGAGACTCGTAAGTTTTACTATTAGATGTCAGGGTGTTGACCTATTTTTATTGATTTTGAGAGGGGTTCTCTGTGCCTCCTGGATTTTGATGCCTGTTTCCTTCCCCAAATTAGGGAAGTTCTCTGCTATAATTTGCTCCAATATACCTTCTGCCCTTCTCTCTCTTTCTTCTTCTTTTGGGATCCCAATTATTCTAATGTTGTTTCGTCTTATGGTATCGCTTATCTCTTGAATTCTGCCCTCGTGATCCAGTAGTTGTTTATCTCTCTTTTTCTCAGCTTCTTTATTTTCCATCATTTGGTCTTCTATATCACCGATTCTCTCTTCTGCCTCATTTATCCTAGCAGTTAGCGCCCCCATTTTTGATTGCACCTCATTAATAGCCTTTTTGATTTCGACTTGGTTAGATTTTAGTTCTTTTATTTCTCCAGAAAAGGTTTCTCTAATAACTTCCATGCTTTTTTCAAGCCCAGCTAGTATCTTTAAAGTCATGATTCTGAACTCTAGATCTGACATCATACTAATGTCCATATTGAGTAGGTCCCTGGCAGTCGGTACTACCTCCCTCTTGTTCTTTTTGTTGAGGTGATTTTTTCCATCTTGTCATTTTGTCCAGAGGAGAATAGATTAATGAGAGAACAAAATGCTAACAGGGTAACAATGTCCCCAGAAAATATACTCTAAACCAATCAGAAAAGACCTGAAGCTGGGGGAAAAGAAAGGGAAAGAAAGAAAAAAGAAAAAGAAAAAGATAAAAACAAACAAAAACAGAACAAAACAAAAAAAAAACCCAGAATATGATCAAATATGAGCAGGCTGGTGCATAGATCAGTGCCATACACTAGATTTTGGGTGTATTTTGGTCTGTTAGAGGAAAGTGCTCCCCAAAATTTTAAAGAAAGAAAAACTTACATGTGTACAAAAATAAGCATTGATATGATGAAGGGATGGAATATGACTGTGAAGATTAAAATTATAAAAAATTTTATAAAAGGAATTGATAAGGAGTTGTTTGAAAAAAGAAAGAAGAGGATTTTTAAAAAAAAGAGAAAAAAAGGAGAGAATGTGATCAGGCAGGAGAGTAGAACAAAGCCAGACACTAGAGATTTAGGGTATATTTTGATCTGTTAGAAGAAACTGTATCTCAAAATTTTAAAGAGAGAACAACATATATATATATGCCAAAAATAAGGGTAACTACTATGAAGGGATAGAATATGACCCTAAAAATGAAAAATAAAAAATTTTTTTAAAAAAGGGATTGATAAGATGTTGGTTGAAAAAGGGAAAAAGAAAAATTCAAAAAAAAAAGACAGTTAAAAAAAAATTAACTTCGAAAGACTAAAGAATCATGGTAAAAAAAGCCATGAATTCTATGTGCAGTATTCCCCTAGCGCTGGAGTTCTGCCGTTCTCATTGATCAGTAAACTTGGTCTTGGCTGGCTGTTCTCGCTGATCTTCTGGGGGAGGGGCCTGTTGCCGTGGTTCCCAAATGTCTTTGCCGGAGGTGGAATTGCCCCGCCCTTGCCGGGTCGGGCTAAGTAATCTGCTCGGGTTTGCTCTCAGGAGCTTTTGTTCCCTGCAAGCTTTCGGTACAGCTTTGGAGGCGGAGAGTGAAAATGGCGGCCTCCCAATCTCCGCCCCGGAGGAGCCAAGAACTCAGGGCCCCGCTCCTCAGTGAGCCCCCAGAGAAAAGCAGACAGTCACTCCCGTCTCCCCGGTCTCCGGCCGCACTCCGTGCTCACCCAGCCTGTGACCGCGTGTTTCTATCTCTGGCACCCGACCCCGTGTGGAGTCTCCAAACCCAGCAGATCCCTGTGGTGCGCTCCCGCGCCGCTCCTCCCGGGGGACGAAGGGGAGTCTCCCCGGATCTGCCGCTTGTTGGGTTCCTACTGGGGGAGCAGTGGCCCGACTGTGCCGCGGATCACGGTTTATGGCAACCCCGAGCTGAGAGCCCACGTGTCGGCTGCGTCTCTGCAGCCGGCTTACCTGCTCCGATACCTGGGAGCTCTGCCGCACTCAGGCACCCCCGGTCCTTCTGTGACCCCGAGGGTCCTGAGACCACACTGTCCCGCAAGGGTTCCATCCCTCGCTTAGCCACCGGAGCGACGTCCCTCAGCAGAGCCAACTTCTAAAAGTTCCAATTTTGTGCTCCGCGGCTCTATCACCTGCCAGAAGCGGCCACGGAGGCCCCCTCCCCCGCTGTCTATCCTCTCGAATATTGCCTCGGATTCACTTCTCCGCACGTCCTACCTTCCAGAAAGTGGTCACTTTTCTGTTCAGAGTTGTTGCTATTCTTTTCTTCGATCTCCTATTGAGTTTGTAGGTGTTCAGAATGGTTTGATCCCTATCCAGCTGAATTCCTGGGACCAGACGAAATCCAGGTCTCCTACTCCTCTGCCATCTTGCTCCGCCCCTCTAAAACAGTGCTTTTTAATAGGGACTACAAACTGCGCTGGTACCTAGTACCAAACTGTATCGATGCTGGATGCGAAGAGAGTAGGTTGGCCTGAGAGTGGCCAGGAAAGGTCTTGGTCATGCACAAGGGTGACAGTTGGCACTTGAACTTACTAAAAGTAATTAAGCCTAGAACTGGAAATGATCAACAGTGTGTTTATCAACAGTTGATCAACAGTTTTTGATCACCCTATGTTTGAGGCAAGGGTTCCCTTCCTTCTCACCCAGTGAAATGTACACACCACTCATCATGTTTTACTTTGTTTCATTTTGCTTTTCCCAGTGAAAAAAAACAGGAGAGAATGCAGAGAGAGTTGAATTTGGTCATATAAATAAAGGATAAACATATTGGTGTGGAGAACAAACCCAGTTAGTCCTAAAAATAGTAATAATAATGAGGATATTGACTAGTGACTCTCTGTCTCTACAGACACCACAAATGAGTTTTGTGAACTTGAGCAAATCACTTGGATCTCAGTTATCACCTCTGTAAATTGAGAACATAAATTTTTCCCAATTTGAAAGTTATATAATGGATGAAATAGAATATGACATATTTACTTCAAAATAATAATGCAAAACAGAATTATAGAAGATAAAAGATTAGTTATATGTGGATAATTGTTGAGTTGATTTTACTCTTCCGTCTTTTGTATATGTTTAAAATTTTTTAAAACATAAAAATTTTAAAGGAGTATGATATTAAACAAATTATAGCCCCCAAAAAGGTAGTTTTAATATATGGAAGAAATCCTTTTCTTCCTGCAGGTTGATTGTGTCTATTAATTCACTTAATTAATTAGTGTAATCAGGACTGAGCAAGAGCTGATCATGTAGCTTCTAAGAGAAGTTCTATCCTAGAGTGCTTTAAAAATGAATTCCTAGAAATTGAGAAATTTTTCTTTCTTTCTTTCTTTCTTTTTTTTTTTTTTTTTTTTTTGACAGAGAGAGAGAGACAGAGAGCAAGCAAGCACAAGCAGAGGGAGTAGCAGAGGGAGAGGGAGAGGGAGAAGCAGGCTTCCCTTGAGCAGGGAGCCTGATGCGGGGCTCGATTCCAGGACCCTGGGATCATGAGCTGAACTGAAGGCAGATGCTTAACCAATTGAGCCACCCAAGCGCCCTGAGAATTTTTTTCTTATAGTTTGAACATGGCCTGCTGGAAGTAGGATGTGAAAGAATCAAGTCGGATAAGAAGATATACAAAGAAAGAGGAAGATCAAACTTACGTCGACATGTGGGAACAGGAGCATTCCACTCCGTAGAGGCATTGCAAAAAAGGGTTTTCTCTCCTACCAGGTGGTAGCCCTTGATACAAACGTAAGTCCCCAGAATTTGTCCTTCTCCCTCCTCTATAACAATTATGCCATTTTCCACTGCGGAAACTTCTGGACAGCTCTCTATTGGAAGGAGAAAGATAACAGAGTCACTTGACATATCATGTGCTGTGAGGAAGCCCTGTTAGACCGCCATCCAAGTGTCTTTTTGCTGGATTATGGATTCTGATTCCTTGTTCTCTTCCATGTCTATGTCCATCCACTCCCCTCCCTTCCCAATAATTCCCGAAGTTTTGTTTCCAAAAGGATAACTGGATTCACTCAAATTCAGCCATGTTATTTACCCCTAAAGAAACAATCCCCTTTCCAAAGAGCATTCCTGGAGTGTATAACAGATAAGACTTCTCCAGATTTTGAAATTGGTACTTTTTGCTCCCAGAACAGAAAAAGAAAGTAAACAGTTAACCATCCACGTCATAGAGCAGAATCATCATTAAATATTTACTAAGCCCCTGTGGCACCTGGGTAGCTCAGCTGGTTAAGTCTCTGCCTTCAGGTCATGATCCCAGGGTCCTGGAATTGAGCCCTGCATTAGGCTCCCTGCTCAGGGGGGAGCCTGCTTTCCCTCTCCCTCTGCCGTTCCCCCCTGCTCATGCTCTCTCTCTCTCCCTCTCTTGCTCTCTCTCCCACTCCTTGTCAAATAAATGAAATTAAAAAAAAAAAAAAATTTACTAAGCTCCTACTGAGTACAGAGCATTAGGCCAAGTAATTTGAGATTTTTCAATAAATGAAATACCTTTCATTAATTTAAATTTCATTAATTTAAATTTCATTAAAACCCTAGACAGAATGCCTCATAACCCATAGACCGATATCAAGTACCCTATAATCCAATCTTAAGCATACGCACCATCTGAGGCAGAAATCAGCCACACAACCACAAGATAGCACACAAACGGAAAAACCATCTTGTGATCAGTTGCTTGACCCAGGCTGGAATGAACCCAAACCAGACAACACCTGGTTTGGATCAAAATAGATCTTCTCACACCACTTAGGACACCAACCACTTCCCTCCTAGAGAAGAGGTTGTCCTGATTTCTCTTCCTTGGAAGAATTAAAAAAGAAAAAAAAAATCCTACAGCAGGAAATATGAACAGCTATGAGGAAATTAGTACAGGGAGGGATTCTGCAAAAACACGCAGCGGGGGAGAGGCTGACCAGCTGCCAGTTTTAAAACTCAGTTTTAGAAATCGCCAGGGTTCCGTTATGCAAATCCAGTTGACCAGTTCCTTTGAATTGCAGGCTTATCCTGCTACAAAAGACTTGGACCAGAGGGTTTAGCCATGACCCTTACTTCTGTCAATATTTGCTAGTGTTTACAGTCCAGCTTCTGCAACACCCTCCAGCTTTGCAGGTTGGGGCGGGTGGACCAATCTCTGGTGCTTTCCCAACTGAAACCCAGCTCTGAGCACCACCTCATCCCTGTCTCTCACATAGCAGGTGTCCTGGCAGCACCCAACACTGAAAACTGGAAAAGCTCAAGGAAGTAAACTAACCTCACCTTGTCTCTGACCTTCTAGATCTACAGCTTCCCAGCAAGGAGCTGATCCTGATTATGTCCAAACCTGAGAAAAACTCCAAAGTCCTACAGCAACACCTTGTCCGCATTTGCCAGGCCTGCCGTCAGGGTTCCCATTCTGTGGATCTTTGGGGGTCAGGATTTAGCCTGAGTCCAGAGTCAACCAAATGAACTGAGGGAGATGAGGGAAAAGCCTTGGTCTCAGGAATTAAAACATGTGAAATTGCTTTGGGGCTCCCACCCTCTCCTTCATGACTATTACAACAATTAGTTGGTTGTCCCCGCTCCAATGATAAAATTGGGGGTAAAGTCCCTCCAAAATTTTAGGTTTTAATAAAATAATATAAAGCATCATAATAAATATAAAGCATAAGGACACAGTAAGGTCTTAACTGTTTTTCTCTTCTCTGTCCAGTATCATTACTTTATGATGATTTGTTCATGTCTTTTTCCCACAGGAGACTGTTAACAACTCGAGGACAAGGATCATGCCCCGTGTGTATTTCCTTCTTGGGCACTCCATAAAATGCAGAATTGTCTGCTAGGTAAATAAGAGCAATGCAGGACAAATAACAAGAATATAGTCATACAGAAACTCTACCACAGCCCCTTGAATCCATATTGATAATTTATCATTTATTGTATACTGCCTTTATGGTTTTTCCATAGCTTATCCTCACTCAACAAATATGTGAGTTCCTATAGTGCAAGCACCTTTTATTTTTTAAAAGATTTTTATTTATTTATTTGTCAGAGAGAGAGAGAGAGGGAAAGAGAGAGCACAAGCAAGGCGGAGTGGCAGGTAGAAGGAGAAGCAGGCTCCCCGCTGAGCAAAAAGCCCAATGCGGAGCTTGATCCCAGGACCCTGGGATCATGACCTGAGCCAAAGGCAGCTGCTTAACCAACTGAGCCACCCAGGCGCCCCTGCAAGCACCTTTTAAAGTATGGTTCTCGAAAGAGTAAGTAACATGACGCTCATATAAATATACAATGAATACGTGTCAAAGATTTTATTCAATCCATTAATGAGAGAAATATTAAGTTGCTACAACTAATTCAAAGAATTTGAGGAACAGATATTTATGTATTCAAGTCAAAGTCCTTCAGAAGTGACTTTTTTTTTTAAGATTTTATTTATTTGACAGAGAGAGATAGTGAGAGAGGGAACACAAGCAGGGGGAGTGGGAGAGGGAGAAGCAGGCTTCCCACCAAGCAGGGAGCCTGACGGGGATCTAATCCCAGGACCCTGGGACCATGACCTGAGCCGAAGGCAGATTTCCAACGACTGAGCCACCCAGGCACCCCCAGAAGTGACTTTTCTAATTGATGTGAAACTGGTTAATATCACACATGGCAACAAACTTCAATATTTGGAATGAGCTTTTCTAACTGATGGAAATTCATTGAACCTCTACTGGACAAAATTCATTTGCCTTGTTATCAGGAATATTTGCATTGTTTTCAGAAAAGAATTATTTGCATTCCTATCCATTTTCTACCATTAACCTCTAGTCTTATAGAGTTATAAAAAGACTAGTTAATGGAAAATTGATCAAAATTACACACGCCTATGAAATCAATAATCCCAGAGAGGGTCTACAAAGCAATACTCAGGAACCCATTGAAAAATTCCTCCAGTGATTTTTTTTGTCTCTTTTGTCAGGTTTGGAGTAATGTTGCTTAACGCACCACATATTCTACTTCTTGAGGCATACAAGTTCCCCAGCATCTAATGTATATATTTGTACAACAAATTATTTTAAAAATAGTGTAAGAAAATTTTGCTTACTCTTAAAATTAGGAATTTGTTTATTCCTAAATGAGAAATTCCTAAATTCCTAATAAAATAGAGCATTATTACAAGAAATAATTGGAAATAATCCTTCATCTGAATGGTTTATTTTAGATTCAGATTAGGGTTTTAGAAAGCATACCATATTATTTATAATATTGCCTTAGTAATATTTCTCTATGAAATGTAAAAGTATTTACACTAAGTGAGATATACAGAGACTATAAATATCCTCACAAAGTTTAAGTCAGATTTTCCTGTCAAATAAATTGGAAGAAAACTTTGTTTTCAAAGCTTTTTGGATTTGAGGATTACATATAAGGGATTTTAGGATTAAATGTTTTATTACGAGTGTCCAAGCTTAGCAAAATTAATAAATGAGAATTCACACACCCTTCTAGACCTTTGGACATTAAGGGCAATTTGGTCTAATCCAGATTATTTTCTGGAGAATTGAGGTAACAGTCCTCAAGTGCAATTGTACTGACTGGTTCGCTTGCTCAACAAAAGAATGCGCAGAAGCAATTGGTGAAGAGATAAGGAAGTGAGCAGGGAAGTCAGCAGGGCCTAGGCTAGCGGTAGAGGTGTGGGGAGTTAAACTGCAGTGTGTGTGTGTGTGTGTGTGTGTGTGTGTGTGTGTGTGTGTGTGTGGTTTTAAGAGAATTGGAAAAAGACGACTTTAAGTTCTCTAGTAGGTTATGATCAGATCCCCTTTGGTCTTTGTCAAGATAATTCCAAAAAGATTTAAAATGCTTTTCCAACAATTTTTTTTTTTTATGTATTGAGTTGATGTTTCTTGAATGCCTCACCAAGAAAAACCTGGGCCAGAAAAGTAGCCTTTATGCAGATTACATGAGATTAAAACTAACAGAAATTTTTTAAAGCTCTAATTGTTCATGAAACATTGTAGTCTGAGCTTTGATTGTGAGTCAAGACAGACATGCGCTATGGCAAGAAGTTAGTGTGGCCTTTGTGCTCCTTCCAGCTGACTGAAATGCAGACAGGATTCCTGTAGCTCGAATAGCTACATTGTACTAGGGGGTAGATTCCAACACATTTTGAGGATGATGAGTGAACACGATAGAAGGATAGAAGGACTGTAAGACAGAAGGTCTTGGATGATTGAGAAAGCTCCATTCCAGCCCTAGGCTGCTTATCTCCACACCTCATTGTGGGGGAGAGTAACCTTCTGTCACATAAAAGGTGCTGTTATTCTGTGTTTGCAGGCACCTTCACCTTCTAATCTGAAACACTGATCAATGCAAAAATAAATAAATAAATAAGGCTCTACCAGGGTTTGAGTAAAACGACCCAGGAATTTAAATTTGGAAAAGAATGGTTAATAGACTTTATTAAATTGTGCCAGAGACTGTTTCCCTTTCCATCCATAAATTCTGAAAAGGTGACGGACAAAAGAGGAGACGCTCTGACAAATGAAAACGGAATGTAAAATAAGGTAAGAAGATCACTAAGGAAGAAAATCCAAGTGGCTTAAGAAGCTGTTCTCTGAAAGTAGGCTGGATGCTCGATGATGGCACTACCTGTTCAGAGGTGAGGCCCTATTAGCTCTGGAACGCTGCTTCGGCGCTGCTTCGCAAGGGTTCCTATGCTTGTGAAATTATTTCATTTAATTCCGAGGAGAAGCTCGTCTCTCAAATCTGACCGAGTTTTCGCAGGGAAGGTACAGCATACCACCAAGAGGGTATCGAGGTGCCCTTGGGAATTCAGAAGGGAGCTCGGAAGTGAGGTGTTCCACCTGTGGAGACTGGGACGGTGTGGCACCGGCTTAATGAGAACAAAAAATGCACTTGGCACCCTGAGGTTAAGAAAAATAAAATATCACCCTCCCGCCCCCGGCCCCGGCTGCCCCAGAGGTTAGTGATGCTATCTTGTGATAATCCATTCAAATTCCTCAATATTCTACAGTGTCCGGTTTTAAAAAGTAAGCATTTCCGAATCCCACATATTCTTCCCCCTGCTTAAAAAAGTTAGTATCAAACGGATGGATTTTTTTTTTTTTAAATGTCAAAGAAAAGAAAGGGAAATGGGGTGTGTATACATTATCATCTAGCTCCTGCTTTGCTACCCTGCGGTCATGACGCCCACTCCACTGAATGCGAAAGTGAGGTGTATCTACCTTTTGTGGGGGAGAGGGGCCTCAGCTTTTGTCAAATCCTCAGATGAGTTCAAGACAATGAATGTAGGTTGGATGGTGGGAATACTTCAAGACCATGAGGCATGGTGATGGGCGAATGCTGGACTGCCATGGGAAGTGCCAGTGGGCTTGTCACCGATCAGGGCAAGCTAGTGAGGCTGGCCTCCTCACAGACAGTCCCCAGAGAAGACCCTGGAGAGGCTGAACACATGAGGGAATAATTAAGGCTACAGAAATAAGGCAAATAATGACCATCACCCAACACTGGAGCATTCTCTGAGGAGTCATATTCTACTTCTGGTATCTTTATGAAGTTTCCAGCTACATTTAAAAACAGTATGTTATATGTTTGTTGGGCCCTCACTGTTACACATCTTACCATTTACCTTGTTCTGAGGTAAGTCACTTAATAAGGGTGTTCATTCACCTATTTGTGAAATAAGAATGATCCCAGATGTGCTTTTCCCTCTACAAATGATGGTTTGATGGCCGGGTAATGTAACACCTGCAGAAGTGCTTGGAGATCTTTCCAAGGACAGGGGACAGGGACTTGGTTTTACTCACTGCATGAAAACCAATAGATGATCATTAAATATTTGTTAAATAAATTAATAAAGCTCCAGAATGTCAATAATATATGGCAATAATGATCCCACTGATATCATTTTGAAATGCTAATGTAACTTGATAAAGGCAGGAGTCACCAATTCAAGCACTAGCTAGAAATATATATATGATCTAAGAACTTGAGAATCATTTTCAAGAAGCTAGTTTCAAAGACATTTTGCACAATATTATTAACATTTTGGGTATGTATAATGCACCAAATGTTATCCTATTTTGTGGTGATTTCAAAAATTACTTACATGTTTAAATTAAAAATAACTTTTATTATATTTCTTATTACAAAGCAATACATATTACTGACATATTTTAGCATGATTTTATTTATCCAGGAGATAAACTTCTCTCCAGAGAAATGCACCTCTTGGTTGATACTTATAATAAAAATCAATGAGAAAAAAAAAGTACTCAAAAGAAATCCATTGTGCCTTAACATAGTTATCATCCTTTTACAGAAGACAGATACCTAGACCTTGGAAATTTAATTTAAGGTAATACTATGGACACCACACTTAAAATCTCAAACTACCTAAATTTCTACCAAAAAAACAGACAACACCAATTATCTTACATTCTGATCAAACACATGCAAACACTAATATGGGACTTAAAAATATCTCATATGGATGAATAAATAACTAAATAAAAACATTATCTGATCATCAAGACACTGCGTTTAGATGCAGAAAGAAACCCGCAGCACAAGAACAAAATGATGACAGTACCACATGCTACAAATGGCCAGATGAAAATCCCCTGCTACAGAGCAGAGTCGGGAGCCTTTCTGAAGGCAGCTTTGTGCGTATAAAATAAGCTCCTGGTTGCCGGATGCTGAACTGCCCGCAGCCCAGCTCATCACATCTTAGGTAACAGAGCCCTGTATCATCCACAGTATAAAAGAACCATTTGGGAAAAGCTGCATTTCATTACTTTTGTTACGTACCCTCTTGCCCAGCAAGTGGGTATCTGCATGAAAGGGAAAAATTATTTAAAAAGCTAAAAAACTTACTATCCTTAAAAAAAAAAAAAAAAGAATTTTGCTTGTAAGATACTTATCCTTTGGAGCTTCCATACCCTCCTTTGGAGTTGTGACATATTAAAATCACACTGACAGAGAATCACATTGATCTAGAGAATTACCTGGCTTATCTTTACAGGAAGCCAAATGACACACCCCTCAAGGACTCATGTCTCCCTTGCCCTCCCCCCAGTGTTCTATACATAAGAGACCCCACTAGTGACATTAGCTAAGAGGCAGGCATCAGAAGACCAGCTGCTCTCGAAGGCACAGCCACAGCTTTCGTAGAGACCACATCATAGTGATAAACCCCACAGAAAGTCATGTGTCCCTGCACCTGGTCTGAAGTAAGAACTCCCTGGCAGAGTTGATTCCCAAGGAACCCTCTACTTCTCCAGGTCATGTCAATGGTGCCCTACTTTTCTCTCCAGCCCTCATTCCCAACCACTGGAGAATGACATATCCCTCTGCCACTGTGAGGGCACACAGCATCAGGTAGGAAATATAGTAGCTACTCGGGAAAAGGGTACTTTGAAGACGGGGACCCATTCTGGGGAGTCTTGCAGTCAGATCCTGCCCTTACAGGGACTGAACAAGGAAAAACTTCTCTACATGAAAAGGTGGCTGACACTGCTCTTCCATCGCCGCAGAAGGGACATTTCAGGGACTGACTTTCTCAGGTACCCTCTACTCACCTGGTGAATTTGTCTCGTTTCCAACGTGACAAAAAGGGATGGCTAACATCTGTGTACTGTCCTCTAGCCTGCTCGGCTGGAATGGACGCAGAGACCAGCTCTTACGGCACCGAACAGGCTTGCCGCGGTGCGGCCCTCTCACTTGGAAACAAATCTGAAGAGGTGCATTTGCACTTCAGAAAAGAACAGGCCGCCAGGGATACAATCGCGGGTAGGAAGTTAAATGCCGAAACGGAACAAGACTGGCCAACTGGGGTCACACCCAGCAAAGAGATAATACACACTGATCAGTTCAGGCTGTGAGATGTTTTGAGGCAGAGGGAAGTTAAGTTATCCCGTGTAAGATATTCCCCTTAGGTATGACAGGAAGAAATGTAATGTTTTTCCAGGCCTCATTTTGGTGGTCCCAGATGTCCAATCCCAGCTTAACTTCCTGATGGAGCCCCTGTGGAGCTGCCATCCCAAGCTTTGTAGTAGATCTTGGAGAGGTCTGGCCTCAGCCTTCACATCATCAGCAAAGCGATGTGAGGGATGCTGAAGAAGAGTGCCTGTGCACAGCCAACCCGGTCTCTGCCTACGAGCCAGAGAGGAAGAGAGACAAAGCGATTAGACCACGGCCAAAAGACAAATAAAAGTAATGCAGAACCCCCCCCCCCACTGCTCCCCCACCGCCCATATCCCCACCTCCGCACACATGCATGGACCCTCTGTTGTGCTGGTACACACCCTTTTACCCTTTAGCAAACTCCCAACAGTATAGGCATGGGCTTCTTTCCCTGCGAAACCGACCTTTGTAACCATGTTGGACCAGGCACTTCTTCCAGACCTAGACTATAAGCTATATACCCAAGATAGGAGGTAGAAGCTGTAGGAAATCCTGTGGTAAAAGGAGAGCACACAGGCTACTATCAACCAAAAGACCATGCTGACAAAACGGCATTGCTGTCACGGGCTACGTGGCTTCTGAGGAGGGCCTCTACAGTTGTAGCTATCCCAGTCCATTCTGCAATCCGTCAGAGCAGAAATCAGCTTCTTCCCATAAACTGGGATTGAATGTTTTGTGAGGAATTCTTCCCCCTAGAGCAGTGTTTCTCAAGTATTAAATGTGCATCTGAATCACTTGGTAATCCTATTAAGTCGAAGATTCTGACTCAGTAGGCCCCAGAGTGCATGTCTAATGAGCTCCTGCAGCTCCTTTCGAGGCTGACCAGGAACTGAAGAGCGAGGCGGTGACAGAGTTCCACCTTACTTCCCGTCCCAGAAGTCAAATGCCATTTCATTCCGTTGACTGTAAGCTCTTTAGAAAAAGGCGGGTCATGTTTTAGAAGAACAGCCCACTAAATTCTAAGAAATCTCCGCACTTTTTTCTTTACAATAATGAGTTACATGTGGCTAAGGGGAGTCATAGTACAGTACGGGCAAAGGTACGTTTTTCTTAATTCTTGTAGAGGCGCCAACAAGTCCACACAACTTCTACGGAAGTTCACGTGCCTTCCATAACGTCCTTCCCATCTTTCCCAGAAGGTGGTGGAAGAGAGCCATGCCCACACCAAGGACTCCAGTCACACGGCCAACTGGCTTTGGCTCCTCTGAGGCTCAATCATGGAACACCAGGAGACAGTTTCAAAGGTGGGGGAGTGGGTGGAGAACACAACCCAAAATATAAAACAAAAAACCCAGAAACCTTCTCATAGGTTCAAGTTACTCAACAATTTTATTTGCCCATTCTACACACACACACACACACACAAAAGCACATTTCAAATATAGTTATACACACCTTATGTGGATCTGAGTGGCATATTTTGATATCAATGTCACCAGATTAAGTCAGAATGCTGGTAAGGACTCACATTCCTTTTTCACCAGAGCTGTGCCTAGGAAATCCGCAGGATAACTCTATACATGAGTTCCCAATTCAGTTCATTCCCTTCACCAATTTCCAACCCCCTCCAGGGGCACAGCTGGTGATCAGTCCTTTGCTTTTGCCACAATAAAACCATCACCATATCAGAACGAGTGGATTTTGTTATTTAAACACAATTAAAAAAATGTATACAAGCAGTTCAGATACAAAAACATTGAGTTGGTAAAGATTGGTCCTACCTAGATCCCCAGTGAAAGGCTGACTGGAAAGAACACCTTTGCCAACTCTTAAGATCAATTTTTAAATGCAAAACTTCCTTTGCATTTTTATTTATTAGATTTGAATAAGAGTCAAATGCAACAACAGCATTATCCACTGCTACATCCTGTGACAGGGAAGCTGAGGACACAGAAGGTTCAGAAGCAGACGGTAAAAGGGAAGTCCTGCCTAGAAGTGGGAGAGTGGGTGGAATTCACGCAGGTAGAGGTAACAATTACAGGCTTTGAGGAGGTACTTCCTTCACTGAGTTCACAAAATATCATACAAAAGTGATGTTCAACCTTCGTTTTCTACAAAATGATGAGATTTTTGACTGCTACTCTAAAAGAAATGTCTATTAAAAATCATAGGTACAGAACTTCCCCCTGAAAAAAAAGGTAAAGTGTTTACTTCCTTTCTTTGTAGGACACATGCAACGGACACAAAATCACAGTAATATGCATATACTACTAACTGGTACAATTAGAAAACAGACGGTCAGATTAAAAAACCCTACTGGAGTCTGTCAGTCGGTCAGTCAGTCAGCATACAGATTCTACCAGGGTCTGCCAGTCAGTAAGCACATGGATGCTACTAGATACAGTCTTCTGGACACTATGCATCCAAATTAGATTCCTGGACTTATTTCTGATGACTGTATCACCTCTCTGGGAAGTCAGAGATCCATCCTGCCAATGTCACAACCTGCTCAATTGTTAGATATTTTTTAAATTGAAATATTTTAAAACATGACCATGTCAAAATACATCCTAGAAAACCTGGGTAAATTGACCAAATTTCTTGAAAACAAACACAACATGGCTTCTGAACTGGGCAAAAACAATGGAATGTCCGTTAAGACTGTATAACACAGATATCGTTCTCTCAATCATTAGACATTCTTCCCCCTGTCCTTTGGCTACCCCAAGCGCCAGTGAGTTTCTCCAGAACCCACACCTCCTACTCACAGAAAAACCGGAAGATGGGATTTATTTTCAAAGTTATGTCATATTTCTTGAGAATGCTGGTGCCTCTGCAGATCCATTTGTGGATTGCAAAAAGGAACACCCGGAACCTCACAGGAAACACTCCTCCATTCAGCCTGGGAATACAGACACGTTGTATTCCTAATTCTAACTTCTTGGGGGAGAAACAAACAAACAAAACCCTGAGACAATAAGATAGGGCAGACCCCCTACACATGTTTTTAAGATTTTCTAATTCTACTTTGCAGCTGAATGTAAAACAATCCCCTTATCAAAACAAAAACCAAAGACAATACAGATTAATAAGAACTAAATTCTAATTTGAGGATTATGAGGCAAGAGAAGCTAGTTCTCTAAATCTGCTTTGGATTCCTCTTTTAGTCTGTTACAAAATTCATCATTCAGCTTCCAAGCAAGAAAATGAAATATACAGGGATTTTCCTTTCTCCATTTACTAGATTAAATAATTTAATAGATTAAATGCTAAAGCCTTCACCTATTTCTCCCACAATGAAACCAAAAGCCTCAGCAAAAGGTGCTCCGGAATCCATCCTTTCTTTGTAGAATCTATGACCTAGACATAACTATAGCAATGTGCAGATACTACCAATACACATTCCAGTAAGAAAGGAAGAGGAGGATAGAAAAGATAGGAAGTGGAACTTCTCTAAAATTTGGAGTAAGAGCTCTATGCCATTCTGTATTCTCCTGGCTTCTTCCTGCAGAAACTTCTCTGGAGGGATCTTGCTCTAAAAACTGAAGGATGCCGAAAGCCTTGCTACCGTGAAGTTCTAATTTCTTGTGTCCCACCTGAGACTAAAAAGACCACCTCAGGCTCCTCTTTTGGGGGAAGCAAACTAGCATGGGGGAGAGTGGAGAAATAAGGAGCAGGCTGAGGGCCACAGTGAACATCCCGGTGACCTGTGGCTCATGCTGGGGTTTATAACAGGGTAACACAATGCTTGTGTGTTAGAGAATCCTCCTCTCACTAAGAGTATGCACAACCCAAATCCAAAGTCTTTGGATCAAAATGCTCCTGCTTGTCATTCGTTAGCTCTGAATTATTCTTATTGCACGGCAGGAAAAAAAAAAAACTGAATGAATAATCATTTGGGCTAAGGATGCTGCCGGCCAAGTAAGGTTAGATGAAGCCACCTTGTAAAAGTGCCCCCCACACCACCTAGACCACATCTCATTCTCACCTGGAGGGGGAGGACTCTCACCTGCTACCCCCCTTCAGTCTCACAGGACAAGAGAAAAGTCAGAAGGAATCTGAACTCCCCTTCAGTGTCCACACTTACAGACGCAATGTGTTGCTCTTTTGCAAATGTTCATTTATTATAAACTATATACCCTGTCTCTAAAATAACCTTCTTCAGGGCAAGGACCTTTTCTTCCACTTCTGTGCACCCTATCACCATCAGCCCCCCCCCCCCACCCAGCCCGAAGCCCCGCAAAGACACCATGTACCCAGAATGTAATGGCAAAACAGAAATAGCAGGTTAGACACACTGAGGAGCAGAAGCTAGGCAAGCAGCCTTTGGAAACACTGTGATGTCCTACTCTACTCAGATGCAAGAATAAAGGACTCAAGGTCACAAGGCAGCTGCCTATGATGATAACCTTTATCATCCTACAGGTTTTATCTCTGTGCCTTTATCCAGAGTGCTGAAAATTCCCAGCTATTACCCGAGGACATTTATTCGCAGAGTGCTTTGTTCCACAATACCTTGCAGTGTAAAGGGTTAAAGATGGGACTAGAACCCAGAATAACGCTCTAAAACACAGCAGCCTGCCTTCAAGGGGGTCACTTAGTGTAATACTTAGTGTATTACTTAGTGCAATACTGTGATCTGCTCACACGTCTAACTCCAGAGAATCGTCCTTTCAGAGCCAAAAAGAATTCAGAATTCTTAGGTTGACGCTCTGTCCGAAGAACTACTCCAGTATTTCTCCCCACAACTGAAATGGAGCTCTAACCCTGAGTATGAATCAGAATCTTCAGGGAAGTTATTTCAACGCATACATGCCCAGACCCCAACCCCAGAGATTCTGAGTTAGTATTAAGCCTAATGTGGACTGGGGCATGTATGTGTTTCAAAAATTCTAAAGAGGATTGTAATGAATGCTCCTAGATGACAACCATGACAAAAGGTCTACTATTACCAAAGAAAAAGACCCTTGGCAAATAGGTCACTTGCTCTCACTGGTTTCCTCTAAAAGACAATTGATAACTTTAAGGTGTGGATGTATTCCATCACTTTAAAAAAATCTCATGAGAAATCCGAATTCTCTCTCAGAAAACTGCACATATATTCATGTTTTATATACCGAATTGGAGGGGCCACCAAGGAGCTAAGAATCCCCTGTTCTAAACGTTTCCTGTTTAACCCTAGAGAAAACAAAATGACAAAAATGAATAGGCGATTCCAGATAATTAAGAGCTAGACCCCTCAAGGTCCCAAAGACTCCTGGAAACCAAGATGAGATAAAAGAATACACCAGTGAGGGAGATTAAATTCATGGCCAGGCCTTTCCACATTTGGGGGGGTAGGGGGAAACACTGCTCATGTAAAATTTTTTAACGTAAAGAGGAGTGTGTGTTGAAAATCACAGGAAAATAAAAAGCTCTAGTGAACTCTTCGCTGCCGTCTGTCTGCCTTGAGCAATTCCAGTATCAGCGGTGACTTTAATCTAACTCTGTCCTTCTAAACAGCCCCAGAGGTCACTGGCCTCGGCAGGAAAGTTGCTGTGGTTGGCAAAGCTGGGAGCCACTGAAAAAAGACATGACTGCCCTACAAGAGCCCTGCAAGACCTAGAGAACATCCTATTCTCCTACACCCCATTCCACAGCCGCCAAAAAGACCCATGCCTGGCTCTTGAAGTGAAAAATACCAACCAAGATATTTCACACATACTCAGAGCCAACTCCCCCGGAGCCTCAAAGACTTAGGACTGGCTCTCATGAAAGGAGGCACGAACTCTCACCCTATGTCCACTTGCGGGCTCCAGAGCATCTGTGGATGTTCTGCAGCCTGGGCTGACCCTTTCAGGACCTGGCTTGAGAGGAAAGGAGAGGGGGAAAAAAAAAAGCTCCCCCAGTCTGGATCCATTGAGGCCCCCTGCAGAGAGCATCAACAGAGCCTAGACTTCTCTCTCGCCAACCACCCCTTCCCTCCTCAACAGACACGATGACAATGCCATGCATCACACTGGAGAATCCAAAGGGGAGGTGAGCAAGGGGGGGAACAAAGCAGGCAAGTAAGGACTGTGAGTAAAGCACACCTTGAAGAGACAAAGGTGAAGGAAAAATGGGCTTCTGTCTCCCCCTCCGCCCCACCCCCTCCTTTACCAACACAAGGACATGAGGAGTTTAGACACC